>NC_086445.1:112108036-112408036 GCF_028390025.1 Pseudophryne corroboree | reverse complement strand
CTGCCGGCATACCGACATCTTTTCTCCCTCTTGGGGGTCCGAGACCCCCCTGGAGGGAGAATAGACAGCATGGCGAGTGCAGCGAGCCCACAAGGGGCTCATTTGCGCTCGCCCAGCTGTCGGTATGCCGGCAGCGGTCATCATTTTTCCATGTCGACTTAGTACATGTTGACCTAATGACCACTTCGACATAATGCATGTCGATCAATAGTGGTCAACCTAATGACTATCGACATAAGTCTTGTCGACCTAATGACCCATACCCAATAGCGACAACAGTCGGACTCTCAGCTCCATGTGGAGGCTCTATTCCATTCAGCGGTATGAAGGCGTCACCTCCGCTCATTCATCAAGTTCCCAGACCGGTTTTGTCTTCCGACTTCTTCAGTGGGCATATCCATGCAGTGTGCATGGTGGTGTCTAAATAGAGCTGTGCTTTGAGCCCTTAATCATTTACCTCGCCATAGGTGTACTTTACTATGTTAACCCCATACTCTCATAAGCAAATCACAAATGTGAACAGTACTATCACAATTAATCATAGTACACATATACATATTACATCATTACATATATTATACACATACAAATTCATAAAACAGAAAACAGAAAATCTAAAACAAACTGTCCAGTTACGTAGCATAAGCAATTTTTTGAGGAATAAATACATATCGTGTATATTGCTGAATACTGGGGGTGGGCGGTGACATCACAGTTGTTGGATCACGTATTCCTGTGATGTGCTATATACCGCCCCTCTCAGGGATCATCATTTTATAAAAGTTCTTGTGTATTGGTGAATACTGGGGGTGGGCGGTGACATCACAGTTGTTGGATCACGTATTCCTGTGATGTGCTATATACCGCCCATCTCAGGGATCATCATTCTATGAAAGTTCTTGTGTATTGGTGAATACTGGGGGTGGGTGGTGGCATCATAGTTGTTGGATCATGAATCCCTAGGATGCGCGTTATACTGCCCCTCTCCGGGATCATAATTGTATGTAATTATTCCGTAAAAAATTGGTTATGCTACAGAAAGTTATGCATACAAATAAGGTGCTTTTAGTAAACGAAAGCGTTATTAGCTTAAGCAATTTAAAACAGGATTTTGGTTACCTACCGGTAATTCCTTTTCTCGTAGTCCGTAGAGGATGCTGGGGTCCACATTAGTATCATGGGGTATAGACGGGTCCACCAGGAGCCATTGGCACTTTAAGAGTTTGAGAGTGTGGGCTGGCTCCTCCCTCTATGCCACTCCTACCAGACTCTAGAAACTGTGCCCGAGGAGACGGACATCTTCGAGAGAAGGATTTTACACAAATAGTGACGAAATTCACACCAGCTCACACATGCAAGGCACATCAAGCTAACTAGCTTGAAACGCAGCAACCGCTGAAACATTACTTACCAAGTAACAATGCAGTACTCAACTCAACTAAAACAAAGTTGTACTGAACCAAATAACGATAGCAGGAAAACAAAGTGCTGGGCGGGTGCCTAGCATCATCTACAGACTACGAGAAAAGGATTTACCGGTAGGTAACCAAAATCCTATTTTATCTTACGTCCTAGAGGATGCTGGGGTCCACATTAGTACCATGGGGATGTACCAAAGCTCCCAGAACGGGAGGGAGAGCGCGGAGGCTCCTGCAGTACTGATTGACCAATCTTCAGGTCCTCAGCGGCCAAAGTATCGAACTTGTAGAACTTCACAAACGTGTTCGACCCAGACCAAGTAGCCGCTCAGCAAAGTTGTAAAGCCGAGACACCCCGGGCGGCCGCCCAGGAAGAACCCACCTTACGAGTAGAGTGGGCCTTAACAGACGTAGGACATGGCAATCCTGCCGTAGAATACGCATGCTGTATAGTAAACCTGATCCAGCGAGAGATTGCCTGCTTAGAAGCAGGACACCCAAGTTTCTTGTTCTGCGACGAGCAATCCTCTTCCCATAGATTTTCAGAGCCCTTACAACATCCAAGGACTTTGATAAAATTGAGGAGTCAGTAGCAACTGGCACCACAAAAGTGACAGCCTTCCACGTGAGAAACTTGACCTCAACCTCCTGTAGAGGCTCAAACCAGTCCGAATGGATGAACTGCAACACCACGTTAAGATCCCATGCCGCCGTAGGTAGCACAAAGGGAGGTTAGATGTGCAGAACTCCCTTCAAAAAAGTCTGAACCTCAGGGAGGGCAGCCAACTGTTTCTGGAAGAAAATGGATAGGGACGAAATTTGTACCTTTATGGATCCCAACCTCAGGCACATATCCACACCTGCTTGCAGGAAGAGGAGAAAACGTCCCAGATAAAACTCCGCCGTAGGAAACCTCTTGGAATCACACCAAGAGACATATTTTTTCCAAATACGATAATAATGTTTAGATGTAACTCCTTTCCTAGCCTGTATCAGGGTAGGAATAACCCTGTTCTGAATGCCCTTCTGAGTTAGTATCCGGCGTTCAAACTCCATGCTGTCAAACGCAGCCGCGGTAAGTCTTGGTAGGCAAATGGCCCCTGCCGCAACAGGTCCTCCCGAAGAGGAAGAGGCCTCGGCTCTTCTAGCAGTAGATCCAGAAGATCCGCGTACCAAGACCTTCTTGGCTAATCTGGAGCAATGAGGATCAATTGAACCCTTGTTCTCCTTATGAGCTTTAGCACTCTTGCAATGAGTGGAAGTGGTAGTGCAGGAAACACGTACACCGACTGGAACACCCACGGAGTCACTAGGGCGTCCACCGCCACGGCTTGCGGGTCCCTCGACCTGGAACAATACCGCCGAAGCTTCTTGTTGAGACGAGAGGCCATCATGTCTATTTGAGGTATACCCCAAAGATTTGTCAACTTCGTGAACACCTCCTGATGGAGTCTCCACTCTCCTGGATGAAGAACGTTTCTGCTGAGGAAGTCCGCTTACCAGTTGTCTACTCCCGGAATGAAGATTGCTGACATTGCCAACGCGTGTTTTTCTGCCCAGAGGATGATTCTTGTTACCTCTGACCTTGCAGCTCTACTCTTCGTTCCGCCCTGTCGGTTGATGTAAGCCACTGTTGTTACATTGTCCGACTGCACTTGAATGGCCCGATTTCTCAGTAGATGTGCCGCTTGGAGAAGATCGTTGTAGACGGCTCTTAGTTCTAGAATGTTTATTGGCAGGCCGGCTTCCAGACTTGACCACCTTCCTTGGAAGGTCTCCCCTTGAGTGACTGCACCCCAGCCTCGGAGACTTGCATCCGTGGTTAGAAGGATCCAGTCCTGAATCCCGAACCTGCGGCCCTCCAGAAGGTGAGGTAGTTGCAATCACCAGAGGAGTGAAATCCTGGCCTTTGGCTACAGATGTATCCGCTGGTGCATATGTAGATGGGATTCTGACCACTTGTCCAGGAGATCCAGTTGGAAGGACCGAGCGTGAAACCTCCCATACTGTAGAGCCTCGTCAGAGGCCACCATCTTCCCCAGAAGGTGAATGCACTGATGAACCGACACCGGGGCTGGCTTCAGGACATCTCAGACCATTGTTTGTATTACCAACGCTTTTTCCTCTGGAAGAAACACCCTCTACACTTCCGTGTCGAGGATCATTCCCAGAAAGGATAACCGCCTGGTTGGTTCCAAATTTGATTTTGGAAGATTCAGGATCCAGCCGTGTTCCCTGAGCAGGTGGGTCGTGAGAAGGATGGACTGTAACAGCTTCTCCTTGGACGGTGCCTTTATCAGCAGATCATCCAGATATGGAATTATGTTCACCCCCTGTCTGCGGAGGAGAACCATCATTTCTGCCATCACCTTGGTGAAAACCCTTGGTGCTGTGGAGAGGCCAAATGGCAGAGCCTGGAACTGATAGTGACAGTCCAACAGTGCGAATCAGAGATAAGCCTGATGCGGCGACCAAATCGGAATGTGGAGGTACGCATCCTTGATATCCAGGAATACTAGGAATTCCCCCTCTTCCAGACTTGATATCACCGCCCTTAGAGATTCCATTTTGAACTTTAACTCCTTCAGAAAGGGGTTTAGCGATTTTAGGTTCAGAATGGGTCTGACCGAACCATACGGTTTCGGTACCACGAAAAGGTTTGAATAGAAACCTTTGTTTTGCAGATGAAGAGGGACCGGTACAATAGCCTGTGCCTCCACCAACTTCTGGACGGCTGCCTGCAGGATAGCCTTGTCTGCCAGCGAAGCTGGCAAGCCTGATTTGAAGAATTGGTGAGGAGGGAGATCTTGAAATTCCAGCCTGTACCCCTGGGACACGATATCTTGCACCCAGGGGTCCAGGCCGGACGACACCCAGACGTGACAGAAAAGCCTGAGTCTCGCTCCCACTGGTTCCACCTCCGGGGCATGCAGTCCACCGTCATGTGAAGGACTTCGGCGTACCTGAAACAGGTCTCTGTTCCTGGGAACCGGTCACAGCCGGTTTCTTGGATTTGGGCCAGCCTCCCCTAAAGAAGGTGTTGGACGATCTGGCCTTTCGTGGCTTGGCTGCCCGAAAGGGCTGTGATGCAGTTGAAAAAAAGGGTTTCTTCGTAGCAGGTGCAGCTGAGGGAAGAAAAAGTGACTTACCTGCCATAGCCGTGGAGATCCACGCATCTAACGCTTCCCCAAAGAGAGCCTGACCAGTGTAGGGTAGGGTCTCCACACTTCTCCTGGCTTCCGCGGCGGCAAACCACTGTTGCAGCCACAGTCCTCGATGAGCTGAGACAGACATGGAAGATTTTCCTGCAGCCATGGAACCCAGGTCTTTCATTGATTCTACAAGAAATCCTGCAGAATCCTGAATGTTACACAAAAACAATTCAACATCAGATTCATCCATAGTATCCAAATCTTCAAGTAATGTGCCTGACCACTTTACTATAGCTTTGGCAATCCAAGCACTGGCAATAGTGGGGCATAATATAGCCCCTGAAGCCGTGTATATGGATTTGAGCGCAATATAAATTTTACGCTCAGACGGCTCTTTCAAGGCGGTGGATCCTGGAACAGGTAAAACCAACTTTTGTGAGAGTCTGGATACAGACCCGTCAACAATGGGCGGGTTTGCCCATTTTTTCTATCCTCCACAGGAAAAGGAAGCGCCACCAGGACCCTTTTAGGGATCTGGAATTTTTTCTCAGGGTTTTCCCATGCTTTTTCAAAAATAGCATTTAATTCTTTTGACGCAGGGAAGGTTAGCGAGGCTTTCTTATTTTCAGTAAAGTAAGCCTCCTCAACCTGCACAGGTGTTGTATCAGTAATATTCAACACATAATGGCCTCTATCATCAACTGCACCCCTTTTGCAAGAGATGCTGCCCCCTCAACACATCCCCATCACTGTCCTCAGTGTCAGAATCGGTATCCGTGTCATTTTGCATAAACTGTGCAAGAGCACGTTCTTGGGAATATACAGCAGGGGGCCCTGAGGTAACAGAACTGGGCCAGACTGCCATAGAGCTCTGTAAAGCCTGAGTTGCAGACTCATTCTGTGCAACCCTAGTAGAAATCTGAGAAATCATAGATTTGATAGAGGATAACCACTCAGGCTCCCTTGCTGGTATCTGTGCTAAAACAGTGCAATCCTGATTACATGGAATGGGATCATCCTGAGAGGACATATCCTCTGCAGCATATGACACAGAGTCCCTGGACATAGCTTAATGGAGACCACAGACACTCCACACGCACACAGGGGACGGCAGGCATTTTCACCCCCAAGAATGGCAAGAGAGACACAGAGATTGGAGCCAACCCACACACAGCGCTTTTTAGGTAAAGGGAGACCCCCAACCAGCGCTGACTGTGCACCTTAATAGGTTACACAGCCTGTATACAGCCTCCCCCCCCCCTTCTACAACCCCCTGGTACCGTGAGAGATAGCTGGAGTTGTTCTGGAGGGACTTGCTCTTCACTGACAGCGTTGTGCAGGCAGGAAAATGGCGCTGAACGCTGCTGTGTCTGCTCTGAGGAGAAGCTCTGCCCCCAAAATGGCGCTGTCTTCCCGCTCTTCATAGGATTGTACTTTCCTGAGGAGTTATGCTGGCAGAGATCCCAGGACCCCGACAGACTGTGTGACCAGTGTAGGGTGTAGGCGCTGGCTCAGGGCACCCCTCACAGCGCTGCACTATGTACCGCTGAGCCCCGGAGCGCAGTTAATACTGCGCTCCATACCCTGTTGTCACCATCTGCACACCAGCCCCCCGCTTGCTAGGGGGGTCGGTGTTTCACTCGCCACCAATCTTCTTGCCCTGTAAGGGGGTGGCGGCATGCTGCTGGGGTGAGCGATCCCCTGTGACGGGGAACGATCGATCCCCTCAGGAGCTCAGTGTCCTGTCAGCGGAGATAGTGGCTCAGAGCCCGCAGGGTGAACACTACTCCCCCCCTTAGTCCCACGAAGCAGGGAGGCTGTTGCCAGCAGCCTCCCTGTAAAATAATAAACTCCAAAATAAACTTTTACTAAAGAAGCTCTGTAGAGATTCCCTAGCTGTGACCGACTCTTCCGGTCACATTTTCTAAACTGAGTCTGGTAGGAGGGGCATAGAGGGAGGAGCCAGCCCACACTCTCAAACTCTTAAAGTTCCAATGGCTCCTGGACGTAAGAGAAATAAAGGTTATGCGATGCACTACAGTTGGTCTTCCATAAAATGGCGACCGTAACTGGACAGCTTGTTTTAGAATTTCTGTTCTCTGGATTTATTTTTTCTGTAATTGATTAATGGCTCAAAGCACAGCTCTATTTAAACACCACCATGCACACTGCATGCATATGCCACTGAGGAAGTCGGAAGACAAAACCGGTCTGGAAACTTGATGACTGAGCGGAAGTGACGCCTTCATACCGCTAAGATCGAGGCTTGGTTTATGACTCACTTCCAGGACGGCATCGGGGATCTCCGGGACGCTGAATGGAATAGAGCCTCCACAAGGAGCTAAGAGGTACGACTGTTGCCGCTATTGTGAGATGCTCGTTTTATGTGATATATTGTGAGTGTGTATTTTACCCAATACACTATAAACGTTTTTAGAAGACCTCACTATTGTGTGCCTCCTTATTCCTTCTTGCTTTGTAGACACAGCCCAGTGGATAGGGCATACAAGGGATGCAGCACTTTACCGGAGCACAGTGGAGTGCAGGACGTTTTTATATAGAAAGACTTGAGGCATTGGACATTGCACAGACGGAATCGATTTGCTTGTTTTATATATATATATATATATATATATATATATATATATATCAGGGTAATATGGGTAGTTTCTTTTGTCATTATGATTTAAAAAGAGTAAACACAGTTGTTTG
Organism: Pseudophryne corroboree; assembly: GCF_028390025.1. NCBI lineage: Eukaryota > Metazoa > Chordata > Amphibia > Anura > Myobatrachidae > Pseudophryne > Pseudophryne corroboree. The sequence continues at coordinate 112,400,754 of NC_086445.1, read as the reverse complement.
ACAATAAAAGGCTTCACCCAACCACTAACCATGAGTGAAAGAAAAGTTTGTGAGTTATCATTCATATTCTCTGACAAATGGCCAGAAAATCACAAATTCTGCTAGGGTATGTAAACTTATGAGCACAACTGTAAGTATACCCTGTTGGTTTGTGTATTTGTATAACACTTGCAAAGTTCCACCCTTTTATTACTGCACTTATTGTCCATATGCCGTGTGTTTTTATTTCAATAAATACATTTTTTTAAATTTTTTTTGCTCTAAGTCACATTACAAGGGTGACAGGAGACTGGCACTGCCAGTGTGTGGTTGATATGGTCACTGTTGCCATAAGGGCGAATTAAGACCTGATCGCGGGCGATCAGTTCTGAACTGCCCATGTGCATGCACTTTAATGCGCAGGTGCGACGGGGAGCGCCGGGCAGCGACGGGATGGTGCGAAAAATCCAATCGCACCGGCGATCGCAAGAAGATTGACAGGAAGAGGGCATTTGTGGGTGGCAACTGACCATTTCTAGGGAGTGTCCGGATAAATGCAGGAGGGACCCAAAATTTTGTGGGGGGATTCGTGACGTCTGCTCCGGCCCCAATCATCGCAGCGGCTGAGTAAGTCCTGGGCTGTTTGTGCAGCTCTCCTGCACATGTGATCGCACCCCTGCACACAGCTAATACCATCCCCCCTGTAGGCAGCGGCTACCTGATGCAAAAAATGCACTGTAGCGATCAAGTCTGAATAAGCCCCATAGTGACTGTAGTTCCCCCATCCTCCAGAACTCCAGCAGCTTCTCTCAGAGCTGCAGACACTTTTCATGGAATCATGCTGACTAGCGCCACCTAGGATGATTCCATCACTAAAAAAATGATACTCATGGGGATGTAATGCAGTACGAGATCACTGGAGGTGCAGGATACCCGCCAGTCTCGTACGTTTTTTTTAACGAGGCAATCACTTACAAGGCATGGTTTTACCTTGTAAGTAATTGCCCCTTTAGAAAAATTCCCGCACCTCCGGCGATCTAGGACTGTATTACATCCAGCTGATGGTTCATTGTCTGCAATATTTCTTTGATTATGGTTGGCTTAGATCTTATAGTAGGCTATAGCATGTATTCACAATGTCAATACTGTCGTAATGTCAGTATGTTCAACATGTCGAAATGATGCGTGTTGACAGTGAGGACTACAGATAGGTTTCATATTGATGGATGAGTGGCCTATGTATTTAACCACAATAATGTCCAACGTGAAACTTAAGTGGCTGCGAAAACTGAAATATAATCTTCCTCCATACAGCGAAGTCCCACAGAGGACAGTGTAGATATACTGTACTTAATTATCATTAATCATAGTCATTTAATATTCTTTCTGCTGTTTATAGAGATTCACTAAACATGAAGTACATGGTGGGTCTCAGAAAATATTCCATGGTAATTATAGCTAGGGCTAAATCTTATACTCTGTTATCTAACATTAAATAGAGATAATGAGTAATGAGCACTAACGGGGTTCCCGAGCGCCATACAGTACTGGAGTTAAAATATATAATGCAGTTGTCTATAATACTGAATGCAGCTTAGAATGCTAAATGTTTATTAGGTATATTATCATCAATTATATAAGGGTCGGGCCTGTATGTTTAATGAGGACCTGCTAACCTTTGGTATAAAATGTTATCACAACTCAAACATAAGAATTGTAAGAATTCTGTCTGATGTGTAGAGTAGAATAATCCAAGAAGAGCGGGTTTTTCCGGCCGAACTTGGACGTTTTTAAAGCGGCGATTATTTACAAGGCATGGTTTTGACTTGTACATGATTGGCGCTTTAAAAAATCTGCAGGACCATTGGTCCCTGACTGCTACCTCGTTTGCTGCGATGGGATCGCAAGTGCAGCACCTCCTTCTGTGACACCTCCTTCTGGATTAGCATTTTCAGGGCACTTGTGTGCAGCTTAGCAGATCTGTCTGCTGCTGAATCAGGCCCTTAGTGCATTATTTGGGATTAGTGTTTTGTGTGAAATAATTTCAGCATCTATACAAGTCTGTATTTTTAAAATGTCAGAGCTTTTAGAGGTGTAAAATACTCTTGACACTGCATTGAGGCTCATTGTGGCCTAAATAAAGTGGCGAAAATGTAAAACTGTTAACATTAGGATTACAGTTGATGCTGGGCAGTACCGTTGGGAGATCTGATTGGCCCAGTACTGAGGGGCATGGCCAAGTGCATGTGGGAGTGTGGCCAAGTGCATGTGGGAGTGTAGCCAAGTGCATGTGGGAGCGTGGCCAAGTGCATGTGGGAGCGTGGCCATGTGCATGTGGGAGCGTGGCCAAGTGCATGTGGGAGCGTGGCCATGTGTATGTGGGAGCGTGGCCATGTGCATGTGGGAGCGTGGCCAAGTGCATGTGGGAGCGTGGCCAAGTGCATGTGGGAGTGTGGCCAAGTGCATGTGGGAGCATGGCCAAGTGCATGTGGGAGCGTAGCCAAGTGCATGTGGGAGCGTGGCCATGTGCATGTGGGAGCGTGGCCAAGTGCATGTGGGAGCGTGGCCAAGTGCATGTGGGAGCGTGGCCAAGTGCATGTGGTAACGTGGCCATGTGCATGTGGGAGCGTGGCCATGTCCAGTTGTAAATACAAGAATGCTTACTGTAGCTGCACATTTCTTGGGGGCCAGAGAATGGCTGGGGGATATTATCTTCCACCCCTGATGGCCTTACTGTTTGGCTCCATGAAATCCATTTTCATATCTGTATCTTTTATCCTTGGATCCCAGTATTCTGGGAGTATGTGAACATTACATTTGCCAACCAAGACAACTACCTTACCCAGGAAGATCTGTGAGTTTCCATGTGTGAGGAATTGCCTGATGAACATAAAGGGCAGGATTCAATTCTTTTCACCCCTTTCCACACCCATTCTGTTTCTGCCCTAAGGGGCGTGGTATTATTATTTCAGCTCGCTACCCCCAAAGTAGGGAGGCACCCAACCCTTTACACAGCTAAAACTGATCACTATGGGCGCAATATGCGCGATAATGGAGATCATTTTAGAAAGGAAATTGGGCGTGATATATTATTTGAATCCCACTCAAAATATTAGGTGGAGATTCAAATGTTTGAAAAGTCAGTTGGGTGTCTGTTTTTTCCTGTCTATTAGATAGGAAAAAACAGACTCCCAACTGACTTTTCAAACATTTGAATCTCCCCCTTAGAGTCTTGTACAGAAAATGATCAGATTGGCGAAGCAGGAACTCTCCCAGGTCCACCAGGAAATAAGCCCCAGGATTTGTCAACAGAGAACAATAGAAATCTATAGTAATATACTAATATCATTTTAAAAGTAATGGAAAGCTACAGTAGACAAGCCCTCTCCATCTAAATTAGTAAAAAGGAGCGCTTGTGTATAATTAAAACGCTCATACCTGTAAAAAAAGAATTGTTAGTGTTTAAATGTTACAGCTCTTTTGTGAAAAATGAAGGAGATGGGAAATGGTGGTTTTAATGATAGTCCAGTATCCGCCTTAAAGCTTCCAAGATTACTGTCCCTATTTCTCCCTACCTTTAGTGCCGGGTTGGATGGTAATTTTAGCTGTTCAGCCTAAGCGGCTGTGGTGAGCGCAATTAGCGGCTGCGGCTGGTGGCTCACACTCCTCCGTGCGGCTCACGGCTTTTTTTTTTTTTTAAATTCTTTATTTATACGTGGTTAAGCACAGTAAGAAAACATTACATGAAGACATGGGACAGTTGGCCATCAGAACCAGCGTCCAGTATAAACCACAGATTTTCAAGTAAACAACAAGATTATTCAGTGAAGAAAGAACAGTAACCTTCAAATGTAGAATTCGGGGAGGGGGAGGGGAGGTGAGAAAGGGGGACAGGGGGGGGGGGGGGGGAGAACCACGGTACAATCTGTGCATAGTATATATCCTGGAAATAGTAAGATCAGAAGAAAGAGGAAGAGGGGGGTCAAGGAGGAGACGAGAGCAGACAAGAAAAAGGGAAGGAAGAGGAGAAAGAGAGAGAGAGAAGAGAAGAGAAGAGAAGGAGATAGGCCGGAAGGAGAAATAGTAGGCAGTGCCCATGGGTCTACGGAGGAAGTTAGGAGCAGGAGGAGGGGGATGGCAATCTGCGTTCAGCAGCGAGCCAGGGGGCCCAGACCTGCTCAAAAATGTGACCCCGGTCGTGGAGATAGTATGTAATCTTTTCCATTGAGGCAATGTGCCAAATTTTAGTTTTAAGGGACGGGAGGGAGGGTGCTCTTCCAATTAAGAGCTATCAGCGACTTTGCCGCCGTTAGGATATGTGTGGCCAGCTTTTGGGAAAATTTATTGAGCAACGGGGGTGGATAACATAGCAAAAAGATCCAAGGATCTTTCAGCACAGGAGATTCCAAAAGCGAATTGAGGAGGGAGTGGACTAGGTCCCAGAAGGACACAATGGCCGGGCAGGTCCACCATATGTGGAGCATAGTGCCTCTAGCCCCGCAGTTCCTCCAGCAAGTAGGGGAGGAAGACGGAAAGAATTTGTTAAGTCGGTCGGGGGTGTAGTACCAACGGTAGTAAACTTTGTAGGCCGTTTCCTTAAAAGCAGTGGCAATAGAGCATTTAGCAATCCCCAGTCTCATGTCCTCCCAATCTTCACTTTCTGGTGGGGGCCCAAGATCCCGTTCCCATGTGAGCTCATGGGGCCGGGAGGGGGGAAGGGAGGAGTCCGGCTCACGGCTTTTTTGAGTGCTGGCGTTCTGACCACTTTAGATTACTCCTCCCGATCTCTAGTTATAAAAAGGAGAGTAATAATTCAACCCATATCCTAGTAAAAAGGTGCATAGCCCGAAACAATTATTTTTTTACAGTTATGAGCGTTTTAATTATACACAAGCGCTCCTTTTTACTAATTTAAATGGTTAAAATTTTTATGGAGCTGCTGTACATACATACAGATTCATAGCGCAGTATTATCATATATAAAAAAAAAAAAAAAAAAAGCCCTCTCCATCGGCGGCATGTAATGCAGTCCGAGATCGCCTTGTAAGTGATTGTCCCTTTAAAAATACGTCCAAGATGGACTGCCAGCCCGCACCTCCAGCAATCTTGGACTGCATTACATCCCACCACATATGTGTAGTCCACATCACATACATGCATCTGCCTCTGTACTTCCCACTGTATATGGTGCTATTTCTGAGGTGTTTACAATGTTCTTTAAATACATCATTAATTTAGAGCACAGTGTCCATAAAATTCTTACAATTCATTCAGTGGTGGTTATGTTATACTAAAGAGAAGCATTGTATTGTTGAAAAACACATCCTGTATTTTGCCACTGTGACCCTGTAAATGGGTGTGCATAAAAGAAACTAATGCTGCTTTCACATCACAAATTCCGGGCTCGCACCTGGGAATTGGAAATGGGTCCTTCCCGGGTGCGACACAGCATTGGACACTTTTCAATAAGCTTCCTGAGCCGGCAATATGCCGGGTCGGGTTGCCATCGGGGGCGGGGACAGAGCCGGCACTGGGGGCGGAGCTCACACTGTACCTGACCCAGTAATAACCCGAGAAGAACCCTCCTTTATTCCCGGGTTGAATTACCGGGTCAGGCGACCTGGGAATTTGGGAGTGACCATTTCACACCGCACAGCAACCCGCGTTGACCTGGCAGTGTACCAGGTCGATACTGGACTATTTGTGCGGTGTGAAATCGGCATTATTGGGCATCAGGCCCAATAATGAATGAACACAAGACGACCATATTTGCTACTGACAGAAATAAATGTGTATATTTCCTGTATGCAGGGGTGTATACATCTGGGCGGTGTGTCTGTCCGCTAAATACGTAAGCTTTGTTTCCTACTGATCATCGTCATCATCAGGATACATTTGCAGAAGCCTTTCCTTTGTGCAGACAATATGCCTGAAAGCGTTTCTGTACAACTATCGATACACCCTCCCTTAACTTTGCCTAAGTGAGACACCCTGTTACAGCCCAGTTAGGGCCATCCGGTCGCAAAGTGGAGATGCAACTGAAATGCATACAATTGTGCATCACCATATGCTTGGTACTGGAGCTTGTGCAGTGCGAAAGCACACACAATATTCTCCACAAACAGACAAGTGTTCTAAGCATCAGACCCTTTGTACTTGTACTTATGGCATTAGTTGTAAGTGCATGCTGGCTTAGAAATGGAACTAAGGGAGATATACAGAGAAAAAAGTGCCTGCGTGCATCTTTACAAGTGTTACCTCATGATTAGAATTCAGATAAACCACGTGTACCTGAGCCCTAAGGAAATTATATATTCTCTGCAAAATATCAGCATTCACAGGACATTGTATCATAATGCATTAATTGCTAAATTCCCAGAATAATACTCAGCTCAACATTATGACTGGCAACGTTCCCAAGAATCTATCAGCAATTGTATCACCCTCAGCCTAAATTTCAAAACTGTTACAAGAAAGCCTTAACATGCTGAGGGACCCGCTTAGAAAAATATTATGACATCCTATGAAATAAACTCTTGGAATGCAAATCCCACTTTTTCCTGTCATAGATTTTGTGCTAAATTGCTACGTTTTCATATCTCTCAGCCTCTAATGAGTGATCATGAATTCTCCTAATTATTCATAATATGACAACAAAAATGTAGAAACGGCAAATGATAAAATTACTTTATCCAAAGACTTCTTCCCAAATGATTGTTTCACTTCTTGTAGAGAGCAACCATATTGCAGACTGACGGTAAACACTTGTTATGTTTTATGCAGTATTTATCAAGCTCTGGCGCTGAAGTGCTGTACAGAAAGCAGCTGCTCCAAGTGTTTGTTTGCTCTACTGGGGCCCGATTCTGAATAGCGCGCTTCTGCGGCCGCGGCTTGGTACTCACTCTTGTATGCTAAAAATCTGGGCAAGCCTATTCTACCCACCGTTCTATTGTATGCCGACACAACCACTTTAGCAGAGGCGGAATTACCATTGGTACACCAAGTGCATTGCCCCTGAGTACTAAGGGGTCCACTACTGCCCAGACCAACAATGAGTTATCCCCTGCCCGCGCCCCCTCCCCCAGACCATTTTGAGCAATGTCATATGAATGGCCCAGTGCAGAGAGCATGGTATACCCCACTGCCTGAGGGACCTCTCCCTTACCTCAGGGAGGCAGGGCTGACCATGTGTGTGCCGGACTGATGGAGGAGTCCTCTCGCCAATCAGCGCTGATGATCACAGCCACTTAATGCCTCTAATTAACAGACAGCTGTACATTTGTCCTGATTGACTTCTGTCTGTGAATTAAAGGCATCTCACACCCGCTGTAACTGGCACTGTCAGAGTCTGCCTGACTGAGGATAGCACAAGGGGTGGAGGCCCCTGTCACTGACAGAGCAGAGACCACTGTGTTTCTTCCCCCAGCAAGGTACATGCCCCCTGTTCTCCACACCATGCAGGACATTATGCTTGTACCCCTGTCACCCTTTGCATTCCACTTCACTCTCTGCTTCCCTTTGCCTGTCATTGTCACCCTCTGCCTCCTCCTGCCTTACACTGTCACCCTCTGCCTCTCCCTGTCACCCACTGCCATGTGACATATTGTGAACTTGGTTTGGGGTGGAGGATGGGGGGGTGGGGGGCTCAAATTATATTTTGCACCTTGCCCCCCCCCCCTCCCCACTCCCAAATTCCACCACTGCACATTAGTATTGGCAGGGCTGCAGAGAAGGAGGTGGGGCGGGTACTAATTACACGGGCCCTGGCCTGTTGGTTGTGCCTGGCAGGGGCCCAAACCACCTGCTGAGGGGGACATATTTCCCGTGCGCATTGCCAATTCCTGATGCTGTATTTCCCATTGTTATTTTTTTCCAGAGTGGGCTTGGCTATACCTCCTGGGTTTGGCCATGCCACTCTGTGTACCCGGGCCACACGGCTGTCTTATCGGTCCTGAGTATTGGCACTTGTACAGGCACATGCTAGATGCAAGAGATCCGTCAGAAACAGGTATCCCTTTTCAGTATGCACAACTCGGATGTATATACAAGTCCATGAAACTACCATTACACTCCTATCAGAAATAGCCCATTTCACAATATGCACACAATTCATACTGTATCTCACACACCTGTTTGTGACTTTGGCCACATTGTTTTGCAATTTAAATGCATGTACAATGGGCTTGAAAAGTTGAAAATGGGATATGTGTCTGTTTTTTCAGGCGCATCCGACTATTCTATCCCAAGGAATAATTGTGTAGATACACCATACTGTAGGTAGCAAGTTTCTCAATCTGGGCCTGTACTCAGAGTCAGCCGCATGTATGCGAGCGCACTGCCCCCATTAATTCACGGGTAACAGTATGCGTCGTCATCATCAACAACACACATTTGAATTAGCTCTGATCTTGGTGCAGGAAAGTGGTTAGGTCTCTGCGTACGCACATCTCTGGATATCACGGAACTCTGTCAACATGCCAACGGAATACTTATCCTACATGTGCACAGCCCATTGCTACCCAGTAACAAACACTCAGCCATGAATGGGATGCACAGAGATGTGCATGAATCTGAATTATCCCTAGGTTGCGTATGCAGGTCTGAATGCATGCACTGTCTGCCAAAATCGGGAAAACTATGGGGGAGGCCCGGCCGGAGAGGGATGTTGCTGTCCCTCTCTGGTGAGCTATTGGGACCATGATGCAGATTGCACATGCATGGCTGTATGATCGCACCAGTGCAGGTGCGCAGGTGGGCCTAAACCCAGAGGCAACGTGATTGTGTAAGTGATCACTTTACTTCCTTCATGTCACCAGGACAAGATTTTATCAGAGCCCACGTCCCAGTTGCAGATTGATGCATGCCCCCCCCCCCCCAATATGAGGGATAAGGAACAATACTTTTCAGACACACATTAGTTTGTTCATATAAGCTCATTTATGACTGTATTTTATACAAGTATCTATACTTACTTTCTGCATACAAATATCTAATATTGTATTTTAAATTGTGTGTTACAAATTAATGATCAATTTAATTTTTATTTCTCTATCGTCCTAGTGGATGCTGGGGTTCCTGAAAGGACCATGGGGAATAGCGGCTCCGCAGGAGACAGGGCACAAAAGTAAAGCTTTCCGATCAGGTGGTGTGCACTGGCTCCTCCCCCTATGACCCTCCTCCAGACTCCAGTTAGATTTTTGTGCCCGGCCGAGAAGGGTGCAATTCTAGGTGGCTCTCCTAAAGAGCTGCTTAGAGAAAGTTTAGCTTAGGTTTTTTATTTTACAGTGAGTCCTGCTGGCAACAGGATCACTGCAACGAGGGACTGAGGGGAGAAGAAGTGAACTCACCTGCGTGCAGGATGGATTGGCTTCTTGGCTACTGGACATCAGCTCCAGAGGGACGATCACAGGTACAGCCTGGATGGTCACCGGAGCCGCGCCGCCGGCCCCCTTGCAGATGCTGAAGTAAGAAGAGGTCCAGAATCGGCGGCTGAAGACCCTTGCAGTCTTCTAAAGGTAGCGCACAGCACTGCAGCTGTGCGCCATTTTCCTCTCAGCACACTTCACACGCAGTCACTGAGGGTGCAGGGCGCTGGGGGGGGGCGCCCTGGGAGGCAAATGTAAACCTATATACTGGCTAAAAATACCTCACATATAGCCCCCAGAGGCTATATGGAGATATTTAACCCCTGCCAAACTTCACTAAAGAGCGGGAGACGAGCCCGCCGGAAAAGGGGCGGGGCCTATCTCCTCAGCACACAGCGCCATTTTCTCTCACAGAAAGGCTGGAGAGAAGGCTCCCAGGCTCTCCCCTGCACTGCACTACAGAAACAGGGTTTAAACAGAGAGGGGGGGCACTAATTGGCGATATAAATATATATATAAAGATGCTGTTAGGGAGAAACACTTATATAAGGTTGTCCCTATGTAATTATAGCGTTTTTTTGGTGTGTGCTGGCAAACTCTCCCTCTGTCTCTCCAAAGGGCTAGTGGGGTCCTGTCCTCTGTCAGAGCATTCCAGGTGTGTGTGCTGTGTGTCGGTACGTGTGTGTCGACATGTATGAGGACGATGTTGGAGGAGGCGGAGAAATTGCCTGTAAGGGTGATGTCACTCTCTAGGGAGTCGACACCGGAATGGATGGCTTATTTAGGGAATTACGTGAGAATGTCAACACGCTGCAAGGTCGGTTGACGACATGAGACGGCCGACAAACAATTAGTACCGGTCCAGGCGTCTCAGAAACACCGTCAGGGGTTTTTAAAAAAACGCCTATTTACCTCAGTCGGTCGACACAGACACAGACACGGACACTGAATCCAGTGTCGACGGTGAATAAACAAACGTATTCCTCATTAGGGCCACACGTTAAGGGCAATGAAGGAGGTGTTACATATTTCTGATACTACAAGTACCACAAAAAAGGGTATTATGTGGGAGTGAAAAAACTACCTGTAGTTTTTCCTGAATCAGATAAAATAAAATGAAGTGTGTGATGATGCGTGGGTTTACCCCGATAGCAAATATTGGCGTTATACCCTTTCCCGCCAGAAGTTAGGGCGCGTTGGGAAACACCCCTTAGGGTGGAAAAGGCGCTCACACGCTTATCAAGTGGCGTTACCGTCTCCAGATACGGCCGCCCTCAAGGAGCCAGCTGATAGGCAGCTGGAAAAATATCCTAAAAAGTATATACACACATACGGTGGTTATACTGCGACCAGCGATCGCCATCAGCCTGGAGATGCAGTGCTGGGTTGGCTTGGTCGAATTCCCTGACTAAAAATATTTTATTGATATAGAGCATTTAATAGGATGCATTCTATATATATGTATGCGAGATGCACAGAGGGATATTTGCACTCTGGCATCAAGATAAGTGCGTTGTCCATATCTCCCAGAAGATGTCATGGACACGACAGTGGTCAGGTGATACAGATCCCATACGGCACGTGGAAGTATTGCCGTATAAAGGGAAGGAGTTATTTGGGGTCGGTCCATCGGACCTGGGGGCCACGGCTACAGCTGGGAAATCCAACCTTTTTACCCCAAGTTACATCTCAGCAGAAAAAGACACTGTCTTTTCAGCCTCAATCCTTCCGTTCCCATGTGGGCAAGCGGGCAAAAGGCCAGTCATATCTGCCCAGACATAGAGGAAAGGGAAGTAGACTGCAGCAGGCAGCCCCTTCCCAGGAAAAGAAGCCCTCCACCAGTGGGGGGGTAGTCTCAAGAGTCTCAGCGCGCAGTGGGATCACTCGCAAGTTGACCCCTAGATCGTACAAGTATTATCCCAGGGGTACAGATTGGAGAGTCGAGACATTTTTTCCTCGCAGGTTCCTGAAGCCTGCTTTACCAACGGCTCCCTCCGACAGGGAGGCAGTATTGAAAAAAATTCACAAGCTGTATTTCCAGCAGGTGATAATCAAAGTACCCCTCCTACAACAAGGAAAAGGGTATTAGTCTTCCACACTATATTGTGGTACTGAAGCCAGACGGCTTGGTGAGACATAGTCTAAATCTGAAATCTTTGAACACTTACATAAAAAGGTTCAAATCAAGATGGAGTCACTCAAAGCAGTGATAGAGAACCGGAAAAAAGGGGACTATATGGTGTCCCTGGACATCAAGGATTACCTCCATGTCCAAATTTGCCCTTCTCAACAAGGGTACCTCTGGTTCGTGATACAGAACTGTCAATATCAGTTTCAGACACTGCCGTTGAATTATCCACGGCACCCCGGGCCTTTACCAAGGTAATGGCCGAAAAGATGATTCTTAAAAGAAGAAAGGCATCTTAATTATCCCTTACTTGGACGATATCCTGAAAGGGGCAAGTTTCCAGAGAACAGTTGGAGGTCGGAAAAGAACTATCTAAAGTAGTTCTACGACAGCACGAGTGGATTCTAAATATTCCAAAAATCGCAGCTGTTTTCCGATGATACGTCTGCTGTTCCTAGGAATGATTCTGGGCATAGTCCAGAAAGAGGTATTTCTCCTGGAGGGGAAAGCCAGGGAGTTATCCGACCTAGTCAGAAACCTCCTAAAACCAGGCCAAGTATCAGTGCATCAATGCACAGGAGTCCTGGGAAAAATGGTGGCTTCTTACGAAGCGATTCCATTCGGCAGATCTCACGCAAAAACTTTTCAGGGGGATTTGCTGGACGAATGGTCCGGATCGCATCTTCAGATGCATCAGCGGATAACCCTGTCTCCAAGGACAAGGGTGTCTCTTCTGTGGGGGCTGCAGAGTGCTCATCTTCTAGAGGGCAGCACATTCAGCATTCAGGACTGTGTTCTGGTGACCACGGATGCCAGCCTGAGAGGCTGGGGAACAGTCACACAGGGAAGAAATTTCCAAGGAAGTGTGGTCAAGTCTGGAGATTTCTCTCCACATGAATATACTGGAGCTAAGGGCAATTTACGATGCTCTGAGCCTAGGAAGAACTCTGCTTCAAAGTCAACCGGTGCTGATCCAGTAGGACATCATCATGGCAGTCGCCCACGTAAACAGACGGGGCGGCACAAGAAGCAGGAGGGCAATGACAGCAAGGATTCTTCGCTGGGCGAAAGATCATGTGATAACACTGTCAGCAGTGTTCATTCCGGGAGTGGACAACTAGGAAGATTTCCTCAGCATGAATGAATTCCACCCGGAAAAGTGGGAACTTCATCTGGAAGTTTCCACATGTTTGTAAACCGTTGGGAAAGACCAAAGGTGGTTATGATGGCGTCTCACATGAAGCGCCAGGTCTAGAGACCCTCAGGCAATAGCTGGGACGCTCTGGTAACACCGTGGGTGTACCAGTCGGTGTATGTGTTCCCTCCTCTGCCTTTCATACCCAGTGTATGGAGAATGATAGGAAGGAGAGGAGTAAGAACTATACTCGTGGCTCCGGTTTGGCCAAGAAGAACTTGGTACCCGGAACTTCAAGAGATACTAGAAAGGATCTTGATTCAGCAAGAATCATGTCTGTTCCATGACTTACCGCAGCTGCGTTGACGCCAGGGCGGGTGAACGCCGGATCCTAAGGGAAAAAGGCATTCCGGAAGAGGTCATCCCTACCCTGGTCAGAGCCAGGAAGGAGGTGACCGCACAACATTATCACCGCTTAGGTGAAAATATGTTCCATGGTGTGAGGCCAGGAAGGCTCCACGGAAGAATTTCAACTAGGTTAATTCCTACATTTCCTGCAAACAGGAGTGTATATGGGTCTCAAATTGGGGTCCATTAAGGTTCAAATTTCGACCGGTCGATTTTCTTCCAGAAAGAAATTGGCTTCAGTTCCTGAAGTCCAGAAGTTGTTAAGGGAGTACTGCATATACAACCCCCTTTTGATGTCTCCAGTGGCACTGGGCGATCTCAACGTAGTTTGGGATTCCTAAAATCACATTGGTTTAAACAACTCAAATCTGTGGATTTGATATATCTCACATGGAAAGTGACCATGCTGTTGGTCCTGGCCTCGGCCAGGCGAGTGTCAGAATTGGCGGCTTTATCTCATAAAGCCATATCTGATTGTCCATTCGGACAGAGCAAAGCTGTGGACTCGTCCCCAGTTTCTCCCTAAGGTGGTGTCAGCGTTTCACCTGAACCAGCTTATTGTGGTACCTGCGGCTACTAGGGACTTGGAGGACTCCAAGTTGCTGGATGTTGTCAGGGCCCTGAAAATATAGTTTCCAGGTCGGCTGGAGTCAGGAAATCTGACTTGCTGTTTATCCTGTGTGCACCCAACAAGCTGGGTGCTCCTGCTTCTAAGCAGACTATTGCTCGTTGGATTTGTAGTACAATTCAGCTTGCACATTCTGTGGCAGGCTTGCCACAGCAAAAAATATGTAAATGCCCATTCCACAAGGAAGGTGGGCTCATCTTGGGCGGCTGCCCGAGGGATCTCGGCATTACAACTCTGCCGAGCAGCTACGTGGTCAGGGGAGAACACGTTTGTAAAATTCTACAAATTTGATACCCTGGCAAAAGAGGACCTGGAGTTCTCTCATTCGGTGCTGCAGAGTCATCCGCACTCTCCCGCCCGTTTGGGAGCTTTGGTATAATCCCCATGGTCCTTTCAGGAACCCCAGCATCCACTAGGACGATAGAGAAAATAAGAATTTACTTACCGATAATTCTATTTCTCGGAGTCCGTAGTGGATGCTGGGCGCCCATCCCAAGTGCGGATTATCTGCAATACTTGTACATAGTTATTGCTAACTAAATCGGGTTAGTGTTATTGTGAGCCATCTTTTCAGAGGCTCCCCTGTTATCATACTGTTAACTGGGTTCAGATCACAGGTTGTACAGTGTGATTGGTGTGGCTGGTATGAGTCTTACCCGGGATTCAAAATTCCTCCCTTATTGTGTACGCTCGTCCGGGCACAGTATCTAACTGGAGTCTGGAGGAGGGTCATAGGGGGAGGAGCCAGTGCACACCACCTGATCGGAAAGCTTTACTTTTGTGCCCTGTCTCCTGCGGAGCCGCTATTCCCCATGGTCCTTTCAGGAACCCCAGCATCCACTACGGACTCCGAGAAATAGAATTATCGGTAAGTAAATTCTTATTTTTTTTTGTGTAATGGCAATTGTTTTGCAACTTACACCTACCCTGAGTACACCATGCGGTGCTAGATGTCTGGCGCTAATGAGCCGCTGATGCAGCAATACACCACTTATTCTGGGACAGATTTATTAACCCTGGTGAAGTGATAAAGTGGAAGGTGATAACGCATCAGCCAGTCAGCTCCTAAGTGTCATTTCTCTAAGGTCCTAGAGGATGCTGGGGACTCCGTAAGGACCATGGGGATAGACGGGCTCCGCAGGAGACATGGGCACTTTAAGAAAGAATTTAGTTCCTGGTGTGCACTGGCTCCTCCCTCTATGCCCCTCCTCCAGACCTCAGTTTGATACTGTGCCCAGACGAGCTGGGTACTTTTCAGTGAGCTCTCCTGAGTGTACTGACAGAAAGTATTTTGTTAGGTTTTTTATTTTCAGGGAGCTCTGCTGGCAACAGACTCCCTGCATCGTGGGACTGAGGGGAGAGAAGCAGCCCTACTCTCTGAAGCCAGGTCCTGCTTCTTAGGCTACTGAACACCATTAGCTCCAGAGGGATTGGTACGCAGGATCTCACCCTCGCCGTCCGTCCCGGAGCCGCGCCGCCGTCCCCCTCGCAGAGCCGCAAGATAGAAGCCGGGTGAGTATGAGAAGGAAAGAAGACTTCAGAGGCGGCAGAAGACTTCATGATCTTCGCTGAAGTAACGCACAGCACTGCAGCTGTGCGCCATTGCTCCCACACACCTCACATACTCCGGTCACTGTAAGGGTGCAGGGCGCAGGGGGGGGCGCCCTGGGCAGCAATATAAACCTCTTATTTGGCAAAAAGGAGCATATATACAGCTGGACACTGTATATATGCATGAGCCCCCGCCAATTTTACACTTTTAGCGGGACAGAAGCCCGCCGTCGAGGGGGCGGGGCTTCTCCCTCAGCACTCACCAGCGCCATGTTTTTCTCCACAGCACCGCTGAGATGAAGCTCCCCGGACTCTCCCCTGCTTATACCACGGTAGAAGAGAGGGTTTTAAAGAAGAGGGGGGGGGGGGGCACATAATTCGGCGCAGATAATAACAGCGCTACTGGGTAAACATTAAATTGCTGTGTTTTTCTCTGACGTCCTAGTGGATGCTGGGTACTCCGTAAGGACCATGGGGAATAGACGGGCTCCGCAGGAGACTGGGCACTCTAAAAGAAAGATTAGGTACTATCTGGTGTGCACTGGCTCCTCCCTCTATGCCCCTCCTCCAGACCTCAGTTAGAATCTGTGCCCGGCTCGAGCTGGTTGCACACTAGGGGCTCTCCTGAGCTTCTAGTAAAGAAAGTATTTGTTAGGTTTTTTATTTTCAGTGAGATCTGCTGGCAACAGACTCACTGCTACGAGGGACTTAGGGGAGAGAAGCGAACCTACCTGCTTGCAGCTAGCTTGGTCTTCTAGGCTACTGGACACCATTAGCTCCAGAGGGATCGAACACAGGCCCAGCCTCGGTCATCCGGTCCCGGAGCCGCGCCGCCGTCCCCCTTTTAGAGCCAGAAGAACATCCTGGAAAGCGGCGGCTGAAGACTCCGGTCTTCATTAAGGTAGCGCACAGCACTGCAGCTGTGCGCCATTGCTCCCTATGCACACCACATACTCCGGTCACTGATGGGTGCAGGGCGCTGGGGGGGGGGGGCGCCCTGGGCTGCAATTAGAGTACCTTACATTGGCAAATAGCACATAATATAGTCTAAAAAACTATATATGTGCAAAAATCCCCCGCCATAATATAAATATAAGAGCGGGAGAAGTCCGCCGAGAAGGGGGCGGGGCTATCTCCCTCAGCACGCTGGCGCCATTTCCTCTTCACAGCTCCGCTGGAAGACAGCTCCCCAGGCTCTCCCCTGCAGTTTCCAGGCTCAAAGGGTAAAAAAGAGAGGGGGGGCACTAAATTTAGGCGCAAACTGTATATGTAAAGCAGCTATAGGGAAAATCACTTTGTGTTAGTGTAAATCCCTGATTATGTAGCGCTGTGGTGTGTGCTGGCATACTCTCTCTCTGTCTCCCCAAAGGACTTTGTGGGGTCCTGTCCTCAGTCAGAGCATTCCCTGTGTGTGTGCGGTGTGTCGGTACGGCTGTGTCGACATGTTTGATGAGGAGGCTTATGTGGAGGCGGAGCAGGTGCCGATAAGTGTGATGTCACCCCCTGCGGGTCGACACCAGAGTGGATGGATATGTGGAAGGTTTTACACGACAGTGTCAACTCCTTGCATAAAAGGTTCGATGACATAACAGCTGTGGGACAGCCGGCTTCTCAGCCAGTGCCTGCCCAGGCGTCTCAAAGGCGCCTGGGCGGCTCAAAAACGCCCGCTACCTCAGATGGCAGACACAAATGTCGACACAGAGTCTGACTCCAGTGTCGACGAGGACGAGACTAATGTACATTCCACTAGGGCCATCCGTTGCATGATTACGGCAATAAAAAATGTGTTGCACATTTCTGACATTAATCTAGGTACCACTAAAAAGGGTATTATGTTTGGGGAGAAAAAGCAACCAGTGGTTTTTCCCCCATCAGATGAGTTGAATGAAGTGTGTGAAGAAGCGTGGGCTTCCCCCGATAAGAAACTAGTGATTTCTAAAAAGTTACTGATGGCGTACCCTTTCCCGCCAGAGGACAGGTTACGTTGGGAGACATCCCCGAGGGTGGATAAGGCGCTCACACGCTTGTCAAAAAAGGTGGCACTGCCGTCTCAGGATACGGCCGCCTTAAAGGAGCCTGCGGATAGAAAGCAGGAGGCTATCCTGAAGTCTGTATATACACACTCAGGTACTATACTGAGACCTGCAATTGCTTCAGCTTGGATGTGTAGTGCTGCAGCAGCTTGGTCCGATACCCTGTCAGAAAATATTGATACCCTCGACAGGGATACGATTTTGCTAACCATAGAGCATATTAAAGACGTCGTCTTATATATGAGAGATGCACGGAGGGATATTTGCCGGCTGGCATCTAGAATTAATGCAATGTCCATTTCTGCCAGGAGAGTATTATGGACTCGGCAGTGGACAGGTGATGCGGATTCTAAAAGGCACATGGAGGTTTTGCCTTACAAGGGTGAGGAATTGTTTGGGGATGGTCTCTCGGACCTCGTTTCCACAGCAACAGCTGGGAAGTCGACATTTTTACCTCAGGTTCCCTCACAGCCTAAGAAAGCACCGTATTATCAGGTACAGTCCTTTCGGCCCCAGAAAGGCAAGCGGATTAAAGGCGCGCCCTTTCTGCCCAGAGGCAGGGGTAGAGGGAAAAAGCTGCACCATACAGCCAGTTCCCAAGAACAAAAATCCTCCCCTGCTTCCACTAAGTCCACCGCATGACGCTGGGGCTCCACTGGTGGAGCCAGGTGCGGTGGGGGCCCGTCTCCGGAACTTCAGCGACCAGTGGGTTCGCTCACAGGTGGATCTCTGGGTTCTACAAGTGGTATCTCAGGGATACAAGCTGGAATTCGAGACGTCTCCCCCTCGCCGTTACCTCAAATCAGCCTTGCCAGCTACTCCCCAGGACAGGGAGGTAGTACTGGCGGCAATTCACAAGCTGTACCTCCAGCAGGTGATAATAAAAGTTCCCCTCCTTCAACAGGGACGGGGTTACTATTCCACAATGTTTGTAGTACCGAAACCAGACGGTTCGGTGAGACTCATTCTAAATTTGAAATCCTTGAACACTTATATAAGGAAGTTCAAGTTCAAAATGGAATCGCTCAGGGCGGTTATTGCAAGCCTGGTAGAGGGGGATTACATGGTATCGCTGGACATCAAGGATGCTTACCTACATGTCCCCATTTACCCACCTCACCAGGTGTACCTCCATTTTGTGGTACAGGACTGCCATTACCAATTCTAAACGTTGCCGTTTGGTCTGTCCACGACACCGAGGGTATTTACCAAAGTAATGGCCGAAATGATGATACTCCTTCGAAAGAAGGGAGTTATAATTATCCCGTACTTGGACGATCTCCTTATAAAGGCGAGGTCCAGGGAGCAGTTGTTGGTCGGAGTAGCACTATCTCAGGAAGTGCTACAACAGCACGGCTGGATTCTGAATATCCCGAAGTCGCAGCTGGTTCCTACGACGCGTCTGCTGTTCCTGGGTATGATTCTGGACACAGAACAGAAGAAGGTGTTTCTCCCGGAGGAGAAGGCCAAGGAGTTGTCATCTCTGGTCAGAGACCTCCTAAAACCAAACCAGGTGTCGGTGCATCACTGCACGTGAGTCCTGGGAAAGATGGTAGCTTCTTACGAGGCAATTCCATTCGGCAGATTCCATGCACGGATCTTTCAGTGGGATCTGTTAGACAAGTGGTCCGGATCGCATCTTCAGATGCATCAGCTGATCACCCTGTCCCCGAGGGCCAGGGTGTCTCTGCTGTGGTGGCTGCAGAGTGCTCATCTACTCGAGGGCCGCAGATTCGGCATACAGGACTGGGTCCTGGTGACCACGGATGCCAGCCTCCGAGGTTGGGGGGCAGTCACTCAGGGAAGAAACTTCCAAGGACAATGGTCGAGTCAGGAAGCTTCCCTACACATAAATATTCTGGAACTAAAGGCCAATTACAATGCCCTAAGTCAGGCAAGACCCCTGCTTCAAAACCAGCCGGTGCTGATTCAGTCAGACAACATCACGGCGGTCGCCCATGTAAACCGACAGGGCGGCACAAGAAGCAGGATGGCAATGGCAGAAGCCACAAGGATTCTCCGATGGGCGGAAAATCACGTGATAGCACTGTCAGCAGTGTTCATTCCGGGAGTGGACAACTGGGAAGCAGACTTCCTCAGCAGGCACGACCTCCACCCGGGAGAGTGGGGACTTCATCCAGAAGTCTTCCAGCTGATTGTAAATCGTTGGGAAAGGCCACAGGTGGACATGATGGCGTCCCGCCTCAACAAAAAGCTAAAAAGATATTGCGCTGGGTCAAGGGACCCTCAGGCGATAGTTGTGGACGCTCTAGTGACACCGTGGGTGTACCAGTCGGTTTATGTGTTCCCTCCTCTTCCTCTCATACCAAAGGTACTGAGGATAATAAGAAAGAGAGGAGTAAGAACTATACTCGTCGTTCCGGATTGGCCAAGAAGGACTTGGTACCGGGAACTAAAAGAAATGTTCTCAGAAGACCCTTGGCCTCTGCCTCTCAGACAGGACCTGCTACAGCAGGGGCCCTGTCTGTTCCAAGACTTACCGCGGCTGCGTTTGACCGCATGGCGGTTGAACGCCGGATCCTGATGGAAAAGGGCATTCCGGTTGAAGTCATTCCTACGCTGATAAAAGCTAGGAAGGATGTGACAGCAAAACATTATCACCGCATATGGCGAAAATATGTTGCTTGGTGTGAAGCTATGAAGGCCCCAACAGAAGAATTTCAGCTGGGTCGATTTCTGCACTTCCTACAGTCAGGAGTGACTATGGGCCTAAAATTGGGATCCATTAAAGTCCAGATTTCGGCCCTGTCAAAAAGAACTGGCTTCACTGCCTGAAGTTCAGACGTTTGTTAAGGGAGTGCTGCATATTCAGCCCCCTTTTGTGCCCCCAGTGGCACCTTGGGATCTCAACGTTGTGTTGGATTTCCTAAAATCACATTGGTTTGAGCCACTTCAGACCGTGGAGTTGAAATATCTCACGTGGAAAGTGGTCATGCTTTTGGCCTTGGCTTCGGCTAGGCGTGTGTCAGAATTGGCGGCTTTGTCATGTAAAAGCCCCTATCTGATCTTCCATATGATAAGGGCAGAATTGAGGACTCGTCCCCAATTTCTCCCTAAGGTGGTATCAGCGTTTCATTTGAACCAACCTATTGTGGTGCCTGCGGCTACTCGGGACTTGGAGGCTTCCAAGTTGCTGGACGTAGTCCGGGCCCTGAAAATCTATGTTTCCAGGACGGCTAGAGTCAGAAAAACTGACTCTCTGTTTATCCTGCATGCACCCAACAAGCTGGGTGCTCCTGCTTCTAAGCAAACTATTGCTCGCTGGATCTGTTGCACGATTCAACTTGCACATTCTGCGGCTGGACTGCCGCATCCTAAATCAGTCAAAGCCCATTCCACGAGGAAGGTGGGCTCTTCTTGGGCAGCTGCCCGAGGGGTCTCGGCTTTACAACTTTGCCGAGCTGCTACCTGGTCGGGATCAAACACGTTTGCAAAATTCTACAAGTTTGATACCCTGGCTGAGGAGGACCTTGAGTTTGCTCATTCGGTGCTGCAGAGTCATCCGCACTCTCCCGCCCGTTTGGGAGCTTTGGTATAATCCCCATGGTCCTTACGGAGTACCCAGCATCCACTAGGACGTCAGAGAAAATAAGAATTTACTCACCGGTAATTCTATTTCTCGTAGTCCGTAGTGGATGCTGGGAGCCCGTCCCAAGTGCGGATTGTCTGCAATACTTGTATATAGTTATTGCTTAACTAAAGGGTTATTGTTATGAGCCATCTGTTCAGTGAGGCTCAGTTGTTATTCATACTGTTAACTGGGTATAGTTATCACGAGTTGTACGGTGTGATTGGTGTGGCTGGTATGAGTCTTACCCTGGATTCCAAATCCTTTCCTTGTAGTGTCAGCTCTTCCGGGCACAGTTTCCCTAACTGAGGTCTGGAGGAGGGGCATAGAGGGAGGAGCCAGTGTACACCAGATAGTACCTAATCTTTCTTTTAGAGTGCCCAGTCTCCTGCGGAGCCCGTCTATTCCCCATGGTCCTTACGGAGTACCCAGCATCCACTACGGTCTACGAGAAATAGAATTACCGGTGAGTAAATTCTTATTTTTCCTGGGTCATATAGCGCTGGGGTGTGTGCTGGCATACTCTCTCTCTGTCTCTCCAAAGGGCCTTGTGGGGGAACTGTCTTCAGATGAGCATTCCCTGAGTGTGTGGTGTGTCGGTACGTGTGTGTCGACATGTCTGAGGTAAAAGGCTCTCCTAAGGAGGAGATGGAGCAAATGTGTGTGTGAGTGGTGTCTCCGTCGACAATGCCGACACCTGATTGGATATGTGAAATAAAGTGCTGAGGTAAATTTATTGCACAAAAGATTAGAGAACAGACAGAGAATCTACACATGTCTGTCCCTATGTCGCAGAGACCTTCAGAGTCTCACAATGCTCACTATCCAAAATAATAGACACTGATACCGACGCGGAGTCTGACTCCAGTGTCGACTACGATAATGCAAAGTTACAGCCAAAACTGGCAGAAAGTATTCAATATATGATTATTGTAATAAAAGATGTTTTGCATATCACTGACTCATCTGTCCCTGACACGAGGGTACACATGTTTAAGGGGAAGAAAGCTGAGGTAAATTTCCCTCCTCTCATGAAGAAAAAGAGCGGGAATCTCCAGACAAGAAGCTGCAGCTTCCTAAAAAGAATTATCAGGGAGTATCCTTTCCCTACTAGGGCCAGGATACGATGGGAATCTTTCCCTAGGGTGGACAAAGCTTTGTCACGTTTACCCAAAAGGTAGCGCTGACTTAACAGCTATCCTCAGGGATCCTGCAGATAGCTTGCAGTAAAAGTACTTTGAAGTCCATTTACACACATTCTGGTACACTACTCAGACCGGCGATTGTGTCGGCATGGGTTTATAGCGCTGTAGCAGCGTGGACAGATACCTTATCAGCGGAGATTGAAACCCTAGATAAGGATTCCATGGTATTGACCCTAGTATATGTATATATATATATATATATATATATTTCTCTAACGTCCTAGTGGATGCTGGGGACTCCGTAAGGACCATGGGGAATAGACGGGCTCCGCAGGAGACAGGGCACTTTAAGAAAGAATTTGGATACTGGTGTGCTCTGGCTCCTCCCTCTATGTCCCTCCTCCAGACCTCAGTTTGAATCTGTGCCCGGACGAGCTGGGTGCTACTTAGTGAGCTCTCCTGAGCTTGCTAAAAAGAAAGTATTTTGTTAGGTTTTTGTATTTTCAGAGAGATCTGCTGGCAACAGACTCTCTGCTACGTGGGACTGAGGGGAGAGAAGCAGCTCTACTCACTGAAGATAGGTCCTGCTTCTTAGGCTACTGGACACCATTAGCTCCAGAGGGATCGTACACAGGATCGCACCCTTGGTCGTCCGATCCCGGAGCCGCGCCGCCGTCCCCCTCGCAGAGGCAGAAGACAGAAGCCGGTGACAGAAGCAAGAAGACTTCGAAATCGGCGTCAGAAGACTCCAGTCTTCATATGAGGTAGCGCACAGCACTGCAGCTGTGCGCCATTGCTCCCACACTAAACCCACATACTCCGGTCACTGTAGGGTGTAGGGCGCAGGGGGGGGGGGGTGCCCTGGGCAGCAATTAGAGACCTCTTGGCAAAAGTGGGCATATATACAGTTGGGCACTGTATATATGCATGGGCCCCCGCCATATTTTTTTACACAAAAACGCGGGACAGAAGCCCGCCGCTGAGGGGGCGGGGCTTCTTCCTCAGCACTCACCAGCGCCGTTTTCTCTCCACAGCTCCGCTGAGAGGAAGCTCCCCAGGCTCTCCCCTGCAGAATCACGGTAGAAGAGGGTAAAAAGAGAGGGGGGCACATAAATTTGGCGCAAAAACAGTATATACAGCAGCTACTGGGTTAACACTAAGTTACTGTGTGATTCCTGGGACATATAGCGCTGGGGTGTGTGCTGGCATACTCTCTCTCTGTCTCTCCAAAGGGCCTTGTGGGGGAACTGTCTTCAAATAGAGCATCCCCTGTGTGTGTGGTGTGTCGGTACGTGTGTGTCGACATGTCTGAGGTAAAAGACTCCCCTAAGGAGGAGATAGAGCAAATATGTGTGTGTGAGGGTGTCTCCGTCGACAACGCCGACACCTGTTTGGATATGTGTAATTAAGTGCTAAGGTGAATTTATTGCACAAAAGATTAGAGAACAGACAGGAAATCTACCCATGTCTGTCCCTATGTCGCAGAGACCTTCAGAGTCTCTCAATGCTCACTATCCAAAATAATAAACACTGATATCGACACGGAGGTTGACTCCAGTGTCGACTACGATAATGCAAAGTTACAGCCAAAATGGCAGAAAAGTATTCAATATATGATTATTGTAATAAAAGATGATTTGCATATCACTGACATCTGTCCCTGACACAAGGGTACACATGTTTAAGGGGAAGAAAGCTGAGGTAAATTTCCCTCCTCTCATGATGAAAAAGAGCGGGAGTCTCCAGACAAGAGACTGCAGTTTCCCACAAAGAATTCTCAGGCAGTATCCTTTCCCCACTAGGGCCAGGATAGGATGGGAATCTTCCCCTAGGGTGTCACGTTTGCCCAAAAGGTAGCCCTGACGTAACAGCTATTCTCAGGGATCCTGCAGATAGCGTGCACATTCTAGTACACTACTCAGACCGGCGATTGTGTCGGCATGGGTTTATAGCGCTGTGGCAGCGTGGACAGGTACCTTATCAGCAGAGATTGAGACCCTAGTATGTAGATATATATATATGTATATATAGAGATATATATATATATATATATATATATATATATATTAAAGATGCTGTCTTAAGAGATATATATATATATATATATAAAACATGCCCAAAGAGACATGAGTATACTGGGTCCTAGAGTCAAAGCTATGTCGATTTCTGCTTGACGTGTCCTGTAGAATATGCAATGGACAGATGATGCCGACTTAAGAGGCATATGGAAGGCTGAGGATTGTGTGGAGAAGGGTTCTCGGACCTGGTCTCCACAGCTATAGCTGGTAATTCTGATATTTTGCCTTATATTCCTGCACAGCCTAGGAAAGCACGACATTATCAAATGCAGCCTTTCGAACAAAGAAACAATAAAGTCCGAGGTGCGTCCTTTCTTGCCAGAGGCGGGGGCAGAGGAAAGAAGCTGCACAACACAGCTAGTTCCCAGGAACAGAAGTCCTCCCCGGCCTCTACAAAAATCCACTGCATGTCGCTGGGGCTCCACAGGCGGAGCTAGGCCCGGTGGGGGCACGCCTTCGTAAGTTCAGCCACAAGTGGGTTCACTCCCTGTTAGATCCCTGGGCAATAGATATTGTGTCTCAGGGATACAAGCTGGACTTTGAGAAGATGCCCCCTCACCGACGGCCCTGCCGGCTTTCCCCCACGAGAGGGAAACAGTGGTAACTGCAATTCACAAATTGTATCTTCAACAGGTGGTGGTCAAGGTTCCCCTCCTTCAACAAGGAGGGGGTTATTATTCGACCATGTGGTAGTCCCGAAACCGGACGGTTCGGTCAGACCCATATTGAATTTAAAATCCCTGAACATATAACTGGAAAGGTTCAAGTTCAAGATGGAATCGCTAAGAGCGGTCATTGCAAGCCTGAAAGGGGGAGATTTTATGGTGACTCGGGACATAAAGGATGCATACCTTCATGTCCCCATTTATCCACCTCATCAGGCGTACCTCAGAATTGCGGTACGGGATTGTCATTACCAATTTCAGACGTTGCCGTTTGGTCTCTCCACGACCCCGAGAATGTTCACCAAGGTAATGGTGGAAATGATGGTGCTCCTGCGGAAGCAAGGTGTCACTATTATCACGTACTTGGACGATCTCCTCATAAAAGCGAGATCAAGAGAGCAGTGGCTGAACAGCGTATCACTTTCTCT
The DNA here is from genome assembly GCF_028390025.1 of Pseudophryne corroboree. Lineage (NCBI taxonomy): Eukaryota > Metazoa > Chordata > Amphibia > Anura > Myobatrachidae > Pseudophryne > Pseudophryne corroboree. The sequence goes on along the minus strand of NC_086445.1, from coordinate 112,375,622 downwards.
GGAAGTGTAACGGCAACGCGGCTGGATTCTATATATTCCAAAGTCGCAGTTGGTTCCTACAGCTCATCTGCCTCTCCTAGGCATGATCCTAGACACAGACCAGAAAAGGGTTTATCTCCCGATAGAGAGAGCTCAGGAGCTTGTGACACTGGTCAGGAATCTATTAAAACCAAAACAGGTGTCAGTGCATCACTGCACTCGAGTCCTGGGAAGGATGGTGGCATCATACGAGGCCATTCCCTTCGTCAGGTTCCATGCGAGGACCTTCCAATGGGACTTACTGGACAAGTGGTCCGGATCACATCTTCAGATGCATCGGTTAATCACCCTATCCCCCAGGGCCAGGGTGTCTCTCCTGTGGTGGCAGAGTGCTCACCTTCTCGAAGGTCGCAGATTCGGCATTCAGGACTGGGTCCTGGTGACCACGGATGCAAGCCTCCGAGGGTGGGGGGCAGTCACATAGGGAAGAAATTTCCAAGGTCTGTGGTCAAGTCAGGAGACTTGCCTTCACATCAACATCCTGGAACTAAGGGCCATATACAACGCCCTACGTCAAGCGGAGTCCCTGCTTCGCGACCAACCGGTTCTGATTCAGTTAGACAATATCACCGCAGTGGCTCATGTAAACCGCCAAGGCGGCACAAGGAGCAGGGTGGCGATGGTAGAAGCCACCAGAATTCTTCGCTGGGCGGAGAATCACGTAAGAGCACTGTCAGCAGTGTTCATTCCGGGAGTGGACAACTGGGAAGCAGACTTCCTCAGCAGGCATGACCTCCACCCGGGAGAGTGGGGACTTCATCAAGAAATCTTCACGCAGATTGCAAGGCGGTGGGAACTGCCACAGGTGGACATGATGGCATCCCGCCTCAACAAAAAGCTACAGAGATATTGCGCAAGGTCAAGAGACCCTCAGGCGATAGCTGTAGACGCACTAGTGACACCGTGGGTGTTCCAGTCGATTTATGTATTTCCTCCTCTCCCTCTCATACCAAAGGTGCTGAGAATCATAAGGAAAAGAAGAGTGAGAACAATACTCATTGTTCCGGATTGGCCAAGAAGGACTTGGTATCCGGATCTGCAAGAAATGCTCACAGAGGACCCATGGCCTCTGCCTCTAAGACAGGACTTGTTGCAACAGGGGCCCTGTCTGTTCCAAGACTTACCGCGGCTGCGTTTGACGGCATGGCGATTGATCGCCGGATCCTAGCAGAAAAAGGCATTCCGGATGAGGTTATTCCTACGCTGATAAAGGCTAGGAAGGACGTGACAGCTAAACATTATCACCGTATATGGCGAAAATATGTTGCTTGGTGTGAGGCCAGGAATGCCCCTATGGAGGAATTCCAGCTGGGCCGTTTCCTTCACTTCCTACAGTCGGGAGTGACTTTGGACCTGAAATTGGGTTCCATTAAGGTCCAGATTTCGGCTCTATCCATTTTCTTTCAAAAAGAACTGGCTTCTCTTCCTGAAGTCCAGACGTTTGTAAAGGGAGTGCTGCATATTCAGCCCCCTTTTGTGCCTCCAGTGGCACCTTGTGATCTTAACGTGGTGTTGAGTTTCCTGAAGTCACACTGGTTTGAGCCACTCAAAACCGTGGAGTTAAAATTTCTCACGTGTAAGGTGGTCATGCTATTAGCCTTGGCTTCAGCTAGGCGTGTGTCAGAATTAGCGGCTTTGTCACATAAAAGCCCCTATCTGGTTTTCCATATGGACAGGGCAGAATTGTGGACCCGTCCACAATTTCTGCCAAAAGTGGTGTCATCCTTTCATATGAACCAACCTATTGTGGTGCCTGTGGCTACTCGTGACTTGGAGGATTCCGAGTTACTAGATGTGGTCAGGGCTTTGAATGTTTATGTAGCCAGAACGGCTAGGGTCAGGAAAACAGAATCTTTGTTTATCCTGTATGCTTCCAACAAGCTTGGGGCGTCTGCTTCAAAGCAAACTATTGCTCGCTGGATCTGTAACACGATTCAGCAGGCTCATTCTGCGGCTGGGTTGCCGCTGCCTAGATCAGTTAAGGCCCATTCCACAAGGAAGGTGGGCTCTTCTTGGGCGGCTGCCCGAGGGGTCTCGGCATTACAGCTTTGCCGAGCGGCTACTTGGTCAGGTTCAAACACCTTTGCAAAGTTCTACAAGTTTGATACCCTGGCTGAGGAGGACCTTGTGTTTGCTCATTCGGTGCTGCAGAGTCATCCGCACTCTCCCGCCCGTTTGGGAGCTTTGGTATAATCCCCATGGTCCTTACGGAGTCCCCAGCATCCACTAGGACGTTAGAGAAAATAAGATTTTACTTACCGGTAAATCTATTTCTCGGAGTCCGTAGTGGATGCTGGGCGCCCGTCCCAAGTGCGGACTTCTTCTGCAATACTTGTATATAGTTATTGCTTAAATAAGGGTTATGTTGGTTGCATCAGGGTTGATCTGATGCTCCGTTGTTGTTCATACTGTTAACTGGGTTAGTTTATCACGAGTTATACGGTGTGATTGGTGTGACTGGTATGAGTATTGCCCTGGATTCCAAAATCCTTTCCTTGTACTGTCAGCTCTTCCGGGCACAGTTTCTCTAACTGAGGTCTGGAGGAGGGACATAGAGGGAGGAGCCAGTGCACACCAGTATCCAAATTCTTTCTTAAAGTGCCCTGTCTCCTGCGGAGCCCGTCTATTCCCCATGGTCCTTACAGAGTCCCCAGCATCCACTACGGACTACGAGAAATAGATTTACCGGTAAGTAAAATCTTATTATATATATATAAAAGATTCTGTCTTTATATATATATATATATAAATAAAACATGCCTAAAGAGACATTAGTCTTCTGGGTTTTAGAGTCAACGCTATGTCGATTTCTGCTAGAAGTGTCCTGTGGAACATGCAATGGACAGGTGATGCCGACTAAAAGAGGCATATGGAAGGTTTACCTTACAAGGCTGAGGAATTGTGTGGAGAAGGGCTCTCGGACCTGGTCTCCACAGCTATAGCTGGTAATTCTGATCTTTTGCCTTATATTCTCTCACAGCCTAAGAAAGCACGACATTATCAAATGCAGTTCTTTCGGTCGCAGAATAACAAGAAAGTACGAGGAGCGTCCTTTCTTACCAGAGGTAAGGGTACAGGGCACAGCTAGTTCCCAGGAACAGAAGTCCTCCCCGGCCTCTACTACATCCAACGCATGGCGCTGGAGCTCCGCTAAGGGAGTCCGCCCCAGTGGGAGCACGTCTTCGACTCTTCAGCCACATCTGAGTTCACTCACAGGTGGTTCCCGGGGCAATAAAAAAAATGTTTCTCAGGGTTACAAGCTGGAATTCGAAAGGTGCCTCCTCGCCGGTTTTTCCTTATCGGACCTACCGGCTTCTCCCCCAGGAAGGGAGATAATATTAAATACAATTCACACATTGTATCTCCAACAGGTTGTGCTCAATGTTCCCCTCCTGCAACAAGGAAGGCGATATGACTCAACCTTGGCTGTAGTCCCGAAACCGTACGGTTCGGTCAGACCTATTTTTAAAGTTAAAATCTCTGAACCTATACGGGAAAAAGTTCAAATTTAAAGTGGAATCGCCCAGAGCGATCATCGCCAGCCTGGAAGGGGGGGATTTGATGGTGTATCTAAACATAAAGGCTGCATACCTTCATGTTCCCATTTATCCACCCCATCAGGCGTACCTGACAATTGCGGTACAGGATTGTCATGACCAATTTCAGGGTAATTGGCGGAAATAATGGTGCTCCTACGCAAGCAAGGAGTCACAGTTGTCCCCTACTTGGACTATCTCCTAATAAGGGCGAGATCAAAAGAGCAGTTGTTGAACAGCGTGTCACTTTCGCTGAAGGTGTCACAGCAACACGGCTGGATTCTCAATTTCCCGAGGTCACAGTTGGTTCCTATAACTCGTCTGCCCTTCTTGGGTATGATTCTGGATACAGACCAGAAATGGGTTTACCTTCAGATAGAGAAGGCCCAGGAACTCATGACTCTAGTCAGGGACCTATTGAAACCAAGGCAGGTGTCAGTGCATCACTGCACTCGAGTCCTGGGAAAAACATTCCCTTCAGCAGGTTCAATGCGAGGACTTTCCAATGGGACCTACTGGACAAGTGGTCCAGGTCACATCTACAGATTCATCAGTTGATCACCCTATCCCCCAGGGCCAGGGTATCTCTCCTGTGGTGGCTGCAGAGTGCTCACCTTTAAGAGGACCGCAGATTCGGCATTCAGGACTAGATCCTGGTGACCACGGACGCGAGCCTCCGAGGCTGGGGAGCAGTCACACAGGGAAGAAATTTCCAAGGTCTTTGGTCAAGTCAAGAGACTTGTCTTCACATCAACATATTGGAACTAAGGGCCATATACAACGCCCTACGTCAAGCGGAGACCTTTCTTTGCGACCAACCGGTTCTGATCCAGTCAGACAATGTCACCGCAGTAGCTCATGTAAACCGCCAAGGCGGCGCAAGGAGCAGAGTGGCGATGGCGAAAGCCACCAGAATTCTTTGCTGGGCGGAGAATCATGTAAGAGCACTGTCAACAGTGTTCATTCCGGAAGTGAACAACTGGGAAGCAGACTTCCTCACCAGACATACGTCCTGGAGAGTGGAGACTTCATCAGGAAGTCTTCGCACAGATTGCAGTTCGTTGGGGACTGCCACAGATAGACAGGATGGCGTCCTGCCTCTACAAAAAGCTGCAGAGTTATTGCGCCTGGTCAAGAGACCCTCAGGCAGTAGCGGTAGATGCCCTAGTGACACCGTGGGTGTTCCAGTCAGTCTATGTATTTCCTCCTCTTCCTCTCATACCCAAGGGTTGAGAATAATAAGAAAAAGGAGGAGTGAGAACAATCCTCATTGTTCCAGATTGGCCACGAAGGATCTGGTATCCGGATCTGCAGGAAATGCTTACAGAAAATCCGTGGCCTCTTCCTCTAAGGCAGGACCTGTTGCAACAGGGCCCATGTCGGTTCCAAGACTTACCGCGGCTGCGTTTGACGGCATGGCGGTTGAAAGCCGGATCCTAGCGGAAAAAGGTATTCCGGATGAGGTCATTCCTACGCTGATAAATCTTAACATTATCACCGTATATGGCGAAAATATGTTTCTTGGTGTGAGGCCAGGAATGCTCCTACGGAAGAATTCCATCTGGGCCGTTTCCTTCATTTCCTACAAACTGGAGTGAATTTGGGCCTAAAACTTAGGCTCCATTAAGGTTCAGATTTCGTCCCTATCCATTTTCTTTCAAAAAGAGTTGGCTTCTCTACCAGAAGTTCAGACGTTTGTAAAAGGAGTGCTGCGTATTCAGCCTCCTTTTGTGCCTCCAGTGGCACCTTGGGATCTTAACGTGGTGTTAAGTTTCCTAAAGTCACACTGGTTTGAACCACTTAAAACGGCGGAGTTAAAATATCTCACGTGGAAGGTGGTCATGTTATTAGCCTTGGCTTCGGCTAGACGTGTGTCAGAATTAGCGGCTTTGTCGCATAAAAGCCCCTATTGTCAGGTCCGGGTGTTTTTGTGAATCCGTTAACCCGGGACCAACCACAGGTGTAGGTGCTGGGGTATGAAGAAAGCAGGGAGGACGAAAAAAGTTCCATTCCATATATTTATTGAAATTAACAATTCCAGTAAAGAGTTAAATGACAAGTTGTTAATCATCATATCATACTGAAGTATTGCAGGAATGGCAGAAATAATATGCAGGATAAATCTCAAAGACAAATAAAAGAAATGTTCATGGTACTGTATATAAAACAAGCTGATGAATAAATGTTGAATTGTCCAAATATAAACAAGCTTTGATGCTGAACTGCAGAATGTGATTAACTGGATAATGCAGACATGAAGAAATAACTGTAAGGATTTGCAATGGAGTTTTGAGAGTTAACTGAGAGACTGTGAAGAATTATCCTTGTTATGACAACATAGCAAATATAAAGTACTGAATAGGGTTACTTGCGGGTTCCGGAGATCACTGTGAAACTGTAGTAGATGACAAGGTGATGAATGGGTTAAATGCAGAGTTGAACAAACGAACAGCTGAGGGAAATGGAATCCTCCAAACTTTGAATGGTAGGCCGACAAGGTAACCTCATGCAAGACTCTGGGAATTCAACTGTTTCCAGTAGGTGAGCAATTAACTGACAGCACAGCGGAGAGCCGGCGGATCTTTCAGCAGTGAAGGCTGCAGACGGACCTCTGGGAACGGAGGCGATATCTGGACCACGGGAATCACACAGGAATGCACGGAGAGAGCTCAGAGCTAGAGCACAGCGTTGATACAACAAAGCACTGGCCCAGAGTAACATAATCCCAGCCTACTTAAAGGCAGCACAAGCACGGCTTACACCTGCCCACAGGTGTTTTCACAAGTGCTCTGTATTACCTATTTGGTCTCCAACATGGCCACCTCCTATACAGCAGACACACCGCAGTGCCTTAGGCCATTTGGTCCCCGCACTCACAGTTCCCAGATTCTGCATTACCTGTGCCACCAATCACGCCGCGTCCCCACACGGGCGCACAGCACCGCGAGCAACCGCACTGGCAACGGATGAACCCCAGAACCCGCAAAGGTAAGAGACCGGTTCGTGACACCTATCTGGTTTTCCATATGCATAGAGCAGAATTGCGGACCCGTTCACAATTTCTGCCGAAAGTGGTATCATCTTTTCATATGAACCAACCTATTGTGGTGCCTGTGGCTACACGTGACTTGGAGGATTCCGAGTTACTTGATGTGGTCAGGGCTTTGAAAATGTACGTGGCCAGAACGGCTAGAGTCAGGAAAACTGAAGCGCTGTTTGTCCTGTATGCATCCAACAAGATTGGTGCCCCTGCTTCAAAGCAAACTATTGCTCGCTGGATTTGTAACACAATTCAGCAAGCGCATTCTACGGCTGGATTGCAGTTACCAAAATCGGTCAAGGCCCATTCCACTAGGAAGGTGGGCTCTTCTTGGGCGGCTGCCCGAGGGGTCTCGGCACTACAGCTGTGTCGAGCTGCTACTTGGTCGGGTTCAAACACTTTTGCAAAATTCTATAGGTTTGATACCCTGGCTGAGGAGGACCTCATGTTTGCTCAATCGGTGCTGCAGAGTCATCTGCACTCTCCCGCCCGTTTGGGAGCTTTGGTATAATCCCCATGGTCCTTACGGAGTCCCCAGCATCCTCTAGGACGTTAGAGAAAATAAGATTTTACTTACCGGTAAATCTATTTCTCGTAGTCCGCAGAGGATGCTGGGCGCCCGTCCCAAGTGCGGACTTCTTCTGCAATACTTGTATATAGTTATTGCTTCAATAAGGGTTACGTTATAGTTGCATCGGTCTTGCACTGATGATATGTTGTTTTCATATTGTTAACTGGGTAGTTATCACAAGTTATACAGTGTGATTGGTGTGGCTGGTATGAATCTTGCCCTTGGATTAACAAAATCCTTTCCTTGTACTGTCCATCTCCTCTGGGCACAGTTTCTCTAACTGAGGTCTGGAGGAGGGGCATAGAGGGAGGAGCCAGTGCACACCAGGAACTAAATTCTTTCTTAAAGTGCCCATGTCTCCTGCGGAGCCCGTCTATCCCCATGGTCCTTACGGAGTCCCCAGCATCCTCTACGGACTACGAGAAATAGATTTACCGGTAAGTAAAATCTTATTTTTTCAAACTCAGTCTGTAACATGGCATTTAGAGCTGATTGGCTGGTGCGTTATCACCTTCCACTTTATCACTTTACCAGGCTTAGTAAATCTGCCCCAGTACCAGAGAGACCGGGCTGCAACTTTAACTACACAGAAATTCATTTTAAATATGTATGAAGCACAACATAGCTTGGCGTGAGAAAAATCCGCAGCCACTGCAATGCAGTACACAGGTTCAGGCTCAAGTGTCGCACATCAGATTAATCAGTGAGGACCATGTGAAGTGGTTTTGTCGCAGCGACAAAGATGTATAACTGAGGGCAAATTTGCATCAAAGACACTCAGCATAAGCTGTGTCGCATGGGGCGGAACTGCAGCAATAGAGTATAAGGGGGAGGCCGTCAATTTACCGCTTGTCGGGATCCCGGTGGTCAGGCTACCGACGCCGGAATACCAACACCAGCCGAAATATCGGCGGTCGGAGTCCCAACCGCCGGCTGGTTACCCCTCTTGGGTGGTGGTCCACACCACCACCCGGAGGGGAATAGAACTCTGTGGTGACCGAAGGTCCCCACCGGGCCCGAAGCGCGGTGAGTGCAGTGAGCCCGCGAGGGGACACGCTGCGCTTGCTGCCAGGATCCTGGCTGTCGGGCTCCCGGCGTCGGTCTCCTGACCACCGGGATCTCGTACTGATCTCGTATGAGGACACATCTGTATATTATGTTACCTTGTTTTCTTCTTATTAAATAGCCCCATTAGTGTTAAATTACAGTCAGAATTCTGAATCAACAAGTCTCCCGTTTTATACAGATTACTGTACTCCATCTCTAACCATGAAGTAACACATTTATTTCTACTGACTATGCAGAAATGTCAGGTGATGTCTGAATGACATTTTTTAGGCTTCACAATAAAATCCCAACCCTCGGCTTTAAAACATCCCTTATGTTTTTCTTGGCTCATAAAAATGAAAAGTGCGCTTTGCTAATTCACATTATGCAGCATTACGTCATACGTCATAGTAGATAATGGTGATGTGAAATATTATTGCCAAGCTGCAGTTATGTGAATGGTAACCATTACAGTATCAGTGGGGTTAAGACTAGATTTACACATTGTGCCAGAACTAGAACTGGAGCTGGAATTGTTTCCTAAAGCAGAGATCGCAGTTTCCCGCAGACTATTGTATATGCTGCATTTATAAATGGTCATTATTAGGCACACAGAATGTGGAAATGACCCTGCAGATTGTCTCTACTGATGTTACTGAATAAGTTAGCTATCTGGGTGATAAAGAATTACATACCCTCCAACTGTACCGTTTTATTATGGTCTGTACCTACCATAAAGGGGATGTAGTCACTATCCTGGCGGTCAGCATACCGATGTCGGGATCCCTGCAGCCAGAATGTCGGCAGGGGGCCCAGGACTATTCCCACTCGTGGGTGTCCACTACACCCGTAGGGTGGGAAAAGAACCTGTGACGAGTGCAGCAAGCCACTGAGCTCGCAGCGTGGCGAGTGCAGCAAGCCCGCAAGAGGCTTTGTTGCGCTCGCCCCCCTGCCGGTATTTTGGCACCTGGGATCCCAGCGTCGTTATGCTGAACACCAGGATCCCGGTCGCCAGTCACCCATACCCAACGCTCCATAAAGGGCTTTGTACTGGGTTTTGGCATCTCCCAATCCTATTGATTCCTATGGGAGCGTCACAAGGCCACACACCCCTTTGCATGTGGCCACACCCCCTTCTCTACTTTGTATCAATTTTCGGCACAGCCGTATTGGAGGGTATGGAATGATAGCATTGCTATAGGCATAAGGCATCAGCTTTTGTAATAGATTTCCTATGCACATGATGTGTTGTTATTGGAATTAGGGCACGACTGTTAAATGTTATTTGGTTGGTATGTTAGTGGCTTTTTAAAAAAACTGTTTTATTGCTAGCTAGTGCTGGGGGAGGGTACATTGGAGTTTGGGTGTAATCACTGCATTCACATGTTTGGCTCATAGAGACTTGCTCTGTCCATCAAGTCTATGTACATCAATTCAAAGGATAGATACAATTTTAAGAATAATTACACCATTACACCAAGGTTAAGCCAAAGGAAAACAGAAGGAGAATATTCTACCCAAAATCTGAAATGCTGAAGGACTGCTTTCAAACAACAAATGTGAGTCCACTTACTCTACACATCAAACAACACCGACCCCCCCCCCCGGCATACCTTCCGCAAGGCAGCCCTGGACCCGGAAGGTAATCTCCTCCTCCCTCTAGCAACGCAGACGGAGGTCCTTCCGGCTGCAGGGGGGAGGAGGAGGCGCCGAGGGCAGCCTGCTGTTGCTTCCCGGCGTGTAGGCAGTCTGGAGAGCCAGGGGAGATGACGGAGACCCCCCGCAGATATCGTGGGGGGCCTCCGTCATGCATTGCGATATTGATCGCATATGTTAGTACATATGCGATCAACATCGCTGCGGTAAGCGGCGAGGGGCGGCGATGTATCTTAATACATCCCGCCCTCTGTCTCTCCACACATACTAGGCTGGGCAGGCTTTCTTGTACCTGTGCCTCTGGTATGTGTGTGAATGTAAATGTTCCCTGTCAGCATGGTAAAGAAAGTTATGTGTAATGCTTTCACAACAGGTTTTCTCCCTCCCCTGCAGATTCTCTTATGTGTGAGCAATGCAGTCAGCCATCACAAGACAGTGGGGCTTCAGGGGGTGATTTGCAGGAACCAGCTTGGCTGAGTTCTATTAAAACTATGGCCCTCATTCCGAGTTGATCGCTCGCTAGCTATTTTTTGCAGAGCAGTGATCAGATAGTCGCCGCCTCTAGGGGAGTGTATTTTCGCTTTGCAAGTGTGCGAACACTTGTGCAGCCGAGCGGGACAAAAAAGTTTTTTGCAGTTTCTGAGTAGCTCTGGACTTACTCAGTCCTTGCAATCACTTCAGCCTGTCTGGTCCCGGAATTGACGTCAGACACTCGTCCTGCAAATGCCTGGACATGCCTGCGTTTTCCCTACCACTCCCAGAAAACGGTCAGTTGACACCCATAAACGCCTTATTCCTGTCAATCTCCTTGCGATCGGTTGTGCGAATGGATTTGTTGCTAGAAGCCTTGCACAGCAACGATGCTGTTTGTACCCGTACGACGCACGTGTGCATTGCGGTGCATACGCATGAGCAGTAGTAACCTGATCGCTGCCCTGCAAAAAACGGCAGTGAGCGATCAACTCGGAATGAGGGCCTATGATGGCTGACATGTCCAATGAATTGATTACTGCTAGACAAGAAAGGCAGCAGTTACATCAGCCTTGGGCTGCTCTGACTAAAGATACTGTAGGGCAGACAGCAGATCTGTTCCTCCTCTACCACATTCATTACCCCAAAAAAGGAGGTTACCTGACATCCACTCGGAATCTGAGGAGGAGGTGCCAGAGGTGGAAGAGGGGGTGGAGTTGGAATCTAATACTGAGATCAATGATTCTTCTACTGCACAGGGTGTAGAGTCACTTATCATTGCTATAAGGGATGTACTACATATCCCTGGGTCTGAGACAGATATGCAGCAGCCTTTTTTCTCTGTGCAGAAAAAAGTACTGGTCACATTTCCTGATTCAAAGGAATTGGATAATCTTTTCAGGGACCCATGGGCTACTCCTAACAAAAAATTCCAGGTGACCGTAGAATTACCGGCTGGTGTACCTGTTTCCTCCGATTCTGTTGTTCCCCAGGGTTCTAACCATGATGGTAAAAGACCCCTGGCTTCTTCCACTAAGAAAGGATCTTCTTCAGTAAGGGCCGTTTGTCTACCCGGACTTACGGCGTCTTCGTTTGACGGCATGGCTGTTGAGCAGAACCTTCTAGCTGAGACGGGAATTGCAGGAAAAGTGATCTCTACCATGATTCAAGCCAGGAAGGCTGTCACGTCGAAGCATTACCACCATATCTGGAAACATTACATTTCCTGGTGTGAGGGCCGAAATTATCCAATGGCGGATTTCTACTTAGGACGCTTTTTGTATTTTTTTGCAGGCTGGTGTAGATATAGGCCTACGTTTGGGCTCCATAAAAGTTCAGATCTCGGCCTTATCCATTTTCTTTCAGAAGAAACTGGCTTCATTGCCTGAGGTCCAGACATTCCTGCAGGACATCCTGTGCATCCAGCCTCCTTTTGTGCCACCCACGGCACCTTGGGACCTAAACGTGGTTTTGTCCTTTCTGCAGTCCTCTTGGTTTGAACCTCTGCTGTTGGTTGAGGTTAGGTATCTTACGTGGAAGACGATTATGCTATTGGCCTTGGCTTTGGCTAGATGTGTTTCAGAACTAAGTGCTTTGTCCTGCAGAAGTCCCTACCTGGTCTTTCATGAGGACAGAGCGGAATTCTGGACTCGTCAACAGTTCCTGCCTAAAGTGGTTTCTGCATTCCACCTTAATAAACCTATTGTGGTTCCAGCGGCATCGGCCTCTTTCTCAATTCCTGAGTCCTTGGATGTAGTACGAGCCCTGAAGATTTATGTCAAGAGGACAGCTGCTATCCGGAAATCGGATTCCCTCTTTGTTCTGTATGATGCACACAAGAAGGGGTGTCCTGCTCGAAGCAGTCTGTTGCCAGTTGGATTAGACTTACTATGCAACAGGCCTACACAACGGCGGCCTTGCCTACTCCTCGGTCTATCAAGACCCACTCTACCAGGTCAGTGGGTTCTTCCTGGGCTGCTACCCGCAGTGTCTCGGCTCTGCAACTGTGCCGGGCCACTACCTGGTCAGGGACAAACACGTTTGTCAAATTCAAAAGGTTTGATACCCTGGCTACAGAGGATGCTGTAGGCGTCTCAGCATGTTCCCACCCGTTCTGGGAGCTTTGGGACGCCCCCATCATACTAAGTGTCCCCAGTATCCCTTATGGATGATAGAGAAAATCGGATTTTAATTACCTACCGGTAAATCCTTTTCTCGTAGTCCATAAGGGATACTGGGCGCCCACCTCTGTGCTTTGACTGTTCCTGCAAGTTTTTGTTATTGTGTGTGTGAATATGTGTCCATCAGCTGTTGCTGTTTCTGGTTGCGCTAGCCATTGCTAGTCTGTTTGTTCTGCTGTGTGCTGGTTCATTAATCTCACCACTAGTTGTATTGTCATGTTTCCTCCTCTCAAGTATGTCCATCTCCTTTCGGACACAGTTTTCCTAGACTGAGCTGTGTGGGAGGGCATAGGGGAGAGGAGCCAGCACACCCTGTTGAAGAAATTTATAGTGCACCGGCTCCATTGGACCCCATCTATACCCCATCATACTAAGTGTCCCCATTATCTCTTATGGACTGCGAGAAAAGGATTTACTGGTAGGTAATTAAAATCCTATTTTTTTTATCAATTAACAAAATGCAAAGTGAATGAACAGAAGAGAAAGCCTTCAGAGCAGCATCAATTCTTCTAGGTACACTTGCATACAGTTTTTGAAGGAACTCGGCAAGCAGATTGTTCCAAACATCTTGGAGAACTAACCCCAGAACTTCTGTGGATGTAGGCTTGTTGAAATACTTTTGTCTCTTCATATACTCCCAGAGAGACTCGATGATGTTGAGATCAGGGCTCTGTGAGGGCCATATCATCACTTCCAGTACTCTTTGTTTTTCTTTACGCTGAAGATGGTTCTTAACCACTTGCCTAGCAGATGCGACCATACCAGCAAGTGCTTTATCTGACCTCGTCGCACAGGATGCCGATACAAATTAAGGGCCTGATCTTGGTTACATTTCTAACTGTGTACAATATCGTGATATTTAACAAGCTGCTCATCCTTCAGGGCATGTGTGTTCAACTTACAGCACTTATAGGGGATTCAGAATCGTGGGTGTGTTGTGGGCATGTTGATAACATTATGGGCAATTCAGAGGTGAGTGTAGACAGTGATCAGTCCGCTTTCAATCAAATCTCTTGCCCCAAGGATAGGGCTAGTCTAAGGGGGAATTCAATTAGCCACAGGGGGTTTACCCCGTGAGTAATTGCCAGCAAAAATCCCTGTGGCGCAGGGAAAGACTAGTCAATAATATAGCCTTTTTCCCACGCAGAAAAATCAGGATTCATGCGCAGAAACACACTGATTCCACTTAAACTGTGGAATCAGAGTGTTTTTCCCCATGCACGACCGTTTGTGGGGTATTTTTATGCTGACTTTTCCCGGGAGGTGCAATCCGACCCCAGGGAGGGTTACGGTTAGGCTGTGGGGTGGGGGTTAGGTTTAGGTTGTGGGAAGTGAGGGTTAGGGTTAAGGGGCCATTGGGGGTAGGTAAGTATACTTACCTTCCCCCTCTCGGGATGCCACGATCCCGAACACTGGCATTCCGAACCCAACCTGTAGGAGAGATATATTGTATCACACCTTTGAAGGAGATAAACTGGAGATGTTGCCCATAGTAACCAAACAGCTTATGGGTATCAGTTATCTAGCACAGTCTTTAGAATGACGGAAGCTTTGTTGATATGGACAACTTCTCCACTTCATCTCTGTCAAAGGTTTGGTGTCCTCAGTTTAAGTGGCAGACATTGGAGGTCATTCAGACCACGCTGCTCATGTGGCCCGCAGCGCAGTTCGTCGATGAATGCAACCACAATGTGATTGACAGCAGCTGGCGTTCGCGGGACAGCGGGGTGGGGCGGGCCGAACGGTTAAAAAAAATGGTGGCCGACCGCCTGACAGTGCAGCCGGGCTTAGTTCCAATGCGTCCGCAATCTTATTGCGGACGGATTGGGAGGTGGCCTTACACATGCTGGGCGGCCTCCAGCATGTGAGGAGATGGACGCAGATCTGGCTGCGAATGCAGTGATCTGCGTCCATCTCTGATTAAGGCCCTTTGTCAGTAAGATCACTTTCTTACAAAGCACATCGAAAGATTTGATCAATTCACATAACCAGTGGCTCATCTAGTCATTTACCCCCACTCATCTATATGTTTGTATTTGATAAACCGTCCACATAAGAATAATTTAAATTAAAAAAAGGAAAGAAAAAAATAAATTATTAGATATAGTATGCACTTAAAATGTAGAATTTTTTTTGTTTGTGGCTACAGGTCTGATGGATGAATAGGACAGTGAGTAAGCCTATGGGTTGGGTGGACGAAGCACTAATGGGTCAGAGAGCATCCGAGGTATGGGACAAGCTGAGCGCTGGATGAGGCAGACTCTTGACTCATGATATTTAAGACATCCAGCTGAGTCTAAATAGTTTTTTTGTGCATCAAGGTTAAAATGAGTTGAAAGTTGAAATAAAGAAAAAATGAATATATGGATAGCTCATGAGGCTTTCTGTGCATATTCATCATGTGGGAAAGCATGCTAGATGTATTAAGTTAGTAATATGCTAGATGTAATATGTTAGTAGTAAGCTAGATGTAATATGTTAGTAATACGCTTGATGTAATAAGTTAGTAATATGCTAGATGTAATATGTTAGTAATATGCTAGATGTAATAAGTTAGTAATATGCTAGATGTAATATGTTAGTAATATGCTAGATGTAATAAGTTAGTAAATATGCTAGATGTAATATGTTAGTAATATGCTAGTGTCACGATCCGGGTATCTGGACGCCATTTCTTACCCATCAGATGCCTCCTAAGGCTGGCTCAGCGCTCCAGGACCGGATCCCATCTGTTATCCTAATGTTCACATTCCTGCATCCTCTCCTGTCTCTCTGAGACGCTGTCACAGTAACGCCATATTACATCTGGCATGGCGTCTCCCGCGGCCTCCGCCGCCGTCCCTGAGCTTCTGCATGCAGAGTGTCAGAGTGGCGATTACGTCAGCCGCGGCCTCCGCTGTGTCCGCGTGGTTGGATGTGCACTTGTCAGCCTGGCGTCTCCTGTCTCCAGTGGCCGGCGCCGCCATTACTGTTTTCATTACCACATGGATTACAAACCAAACTTCCCTCCAAGTGTCTGCATGGGCGCAGCCATCTTGGATTCTGTCAGCTGATCATTTCCTCCAATCTGTTGTCAGTATTGTTAATCTGCATAATTGCCTAGCCAATCCCTTCCTTGCTGCAGGTATAAATACACTGTGCCTGAGCAAGGAAGGCGTCAGTGCTTTGGTTGTCAAACCTAGTTCCTGTTTGTCTCTCTCCTGTGATTGTCTTCCAGGTTCCAGCTCCTGTCTCAAGACTTCCACCATAGAGACCCGCACCAGCATTCCACCTGCGGTGTAGCCTGACTCTCTGATCCATTGTGGATTCATCTGTTTCCAGCTTCAACATTACCTGCTTCCAGCCCAGCTTCCAGCAGAGTACAGCTTCTCTTAAAGGGCCGGTGTCCTTTCTACACTTTACCACTCTCCACCGGTATTATTATTTCTCCGCTCTCAAACTCTACATTTTACTCATATTGCATCGCTCTCAAGCTTCATTTATTATTTAACTGGTTCCAGCCAGTATCCACTCCGTGTTAACAACAGTCTGGTTCCAGCCAGTATCCACAGCAGCTGTTTTATCTTCAGCAACCCAGCTTTTCCTGGAACACCAGCTGGTACAATCCTGGGTTATCTCCATTGCTACAGTCGGGCCTGGTAAGGACTTTCCATCTAGAAGATTATAAGAACTATCTCACACTACCAGTGCCCTGTGGCTCCTGCCACCCTGTAGTACCCAGGAACTGTATTTATTCTTTGCTGACTTTTATGTTTTCTTTTACTGCTGCTGTGTTGCGGAGTTGTCATAATAAACATCATTGACTTTTATCCAAGTTGTCGTGGTCACGCCTTCGGGCAGTTATTATTCATGTTACTTACATGTCCAGGGGTCTGATACAACCTCCCAGGTTCCGGTACATCTCAGCCCCTACAACTGAGGCTGCCT
The DNA here is from genome assembly GCF_028390025.1 of Pseudophryne corroboree. Taxonomy (NCBI): domain Eukaryota; kingdom Metazoa; phylum Chordata; class Amphibia; order Anura; family Myobatrachidae; genus Pseudophryne; species Pseudophryne corroboree. Next base: position 112,359,155 of record NC_086445.1, on the reverse strand, counting down.
CCCGTCAGCTCAGGCCCTCAGTTGTGACAGCTAGATGTAATACGTTAGTAATATGCTAGATGTAATATGTTTGTAATAGGCTAGATGTAATAAATTAGTAATATGCTAGATGTAATAAGTTAGTAATATGCTAGATGTAATAAGTTAGTAATATGCTATATGTAATATGTTAGTAATATGCTAGATGTAATAAGTTAGTAATATGCTAGATGTAATAAGTTAGTAATATGCTAGATGTAATGTTAGTAATATGTTAGTAATATGCTAGATGTAATATGTTAGCAATATGTTAGTAATATGCTAGATGTAATAACTTAGTAATATGCTAGATGTAATATGTTAGTTATATGCTAGATGTAATGTATTAGTAATATTATAGCCTGTGTTTCTTGTGCTGCTTAGTATTATCTCCAAAGACCAGAGCTCAAAGAAACCAAAACAATTATGATAATTATGTTCTTGTGCATTACAAGTCCCAGTTAGCATTTAAGTGGTTATGCATGCTGGTGCTTGTTATACTACAAGCTCTAGCGTACCCATGGCTTCTAGGGCATGCTGGCAGTCGATCAACCACTTGGGCCAGCATGCCCTGCTACCCAGAGCATGCTGTGACCTGTCACAAAACAAGCATGCACAGTGCTGCCCTGTCGGGCACTCTCTCACCTCTCCCGCTCCAGAATGGCGCGGCTGCTTCCTGTCACTGCCACCGTTCATCCCACCCTCTTAGCAGCTGCGGTGATCGGCGTCCCATGTGGAGACGGCACCAGGCGCTGCCATTTTTATTCTTGTCACATGTCTGTGGAGCACCAATGGAGTAAAGCAGGAAGCTGCATCAGCTGGTTGCAGCTATGACAATACAGATCAGCTGACCGGTCTAAATCCAATCGGGAGTCAGTCAGATGACTCCTCTGACCAATCATCAGAGACCCAGAGTTATAAAGATCCTGCAAGGCACTACCTGGTTGTCTGTGCCTTGTTGTCTACAGACCTGCTGAGACCTCTGCCGAGTATCTCTCTGTCTAGCAGCTTGCTCATTTACTCCTGTGCAGTTAACACCTCAGCACCCAATGACTCCATCCAGCAATCCTGAGTAGCTGGATGTACTCCAGCAATCCTGTACAGCCGGCACTGCTACGCAATCTAGCATCTACGTCTAAATAGCTGGTTGTGCTCCAGCAATCCTGTATAACTGGTACTGCTCCTCAACCTGGTATCTAAATCTGAGTAGCTGATCATGCTCCAGCAATCCTGTATGACCGATACTACTCCGCAACCCAGCATCTAAGTCTCAGTAGCTGGTCGTAACACAACAATCCTGAATAGCTGGTACTGCTCTGCATCCCAGCATACGAGCCTAAGTAGCTGGTCTCAACCCAGCAATCCCGAGTCGCTAGTACTGCTCCACATCCCAGCACCTGAGCCTAAGCATCTTGTCGCAATCCAGCAATCCTGTATAACTGAGACTGCTCCACATCTCAGCATCTAAACCCTTGTGTTCCAACAATCCGCCATAGCTGGTTTAGTTCAACACTCCAACACCAAGTAATCACTGGAACACCTTATCTCTCTTCACTCTCTTATCCTGCATGAAGAAGAATTACATTAGGCCAGACTTCCACGCTCCACTAGTCCGAACCCACAAACTAATCCAAACCTGGCACAACCTTTATAGCACCAAGGAAAAGAATAAATTCTTTTTTTAAAAAGGACACTAAATTAATATTGAAAAAATATAATCAAAAACGCTCTAGAAACTGTCATTTTCCAATTTATTGCTCAGCTACTGTAAGTCCTAAAGTCCGGGGAAGTCGTTTACCAACCCTTTGCCAAAAACAACTTGCTCCTTTCAGAGCCCCAGCCGAATGAGTAACAAGCATAGAAGCATAGAATTTTAATGGCAGATAGGAACCACTTGGCCTGTTTAGTCTGCTCCTTTTTATTTACCTTTGGTAACTTCAACCCTACTTGATTCTTAGTTCTCTGTAAGGATATCCTTATGTCTATCCAAAGCATGTTTAAATTAATTTACTGTCTTAGCTTCTACCACCTCTGATGGGAGGCTATTCTATCCACTACTCTTTCTATGAAGTAATTTTTACTCAGATTTTCTTTGAACCTATCTCCCTCCAGTTTTAGTGCATGTCCTCGTGACCTAATACTTCTCATCCTTTGAAGGATGTCTCCCTCCTGTACCTTGTTAAAACTCTTGACATTATTGAAAGTTTCTATTATGCCCCCCCCCCCCCCCCCTTCCCTTCTCAGCTTCAAACTATACATATTTTATTAAGAGCTTTTAGTCTTCCTGGGTAAGTTTTGTGATGTAGGCCATACACCATTTTAGTTGCCCTTCTTTGTACAGTCTCTAATGTATTTATATCCTTCTGGAGCTTTGGCTTCCAGAACTGAAAACAGTATTCTAGATGAGGTCATATCAATGACCTATACAGTCGTGGCCATAGACAGTGTGGCTGGGCTCAGGTAATGGGTGGCATGTCCTAATGGAAAATGACAGTTAAAACTAGTGATGAGCACCGGAAATTTTTCGGGTTTTGTGTTTTGGTTTTGGGTTCAGTTCCGCGGCCGTGTTTTGGGTTCGAACGCGTTTTGGCAAAACCTCACCGAATTTTTTTTGTCGGATTCGGGTGTGTTTTGGATTCGGGTGTTTTTTTCAAAAAACCCTAAAAAACAGCTTAAATCATAGAATTTGGGGGTCATTTTGATCCCAAAGTATTATTAACCTCAATAAGCATAATTTCCACTCATTTTCAGTCTATTCTGAACACCTCACACCTCACAATATTATTTTTAGTCCTAAAATTTGCACCGAGGTCGCTGGATGACTAAGCTCAGCGACCCAAGTGGCCGACACAAACACCTGGCCCATCTAGGAGTGTCACTGCAGTGTCACGCAGGATGGCCCTTCAAAAAACTACTCCCCAAACAGCACATGACGCAAAGAAGAAAAAAAAGAGGCGCATTGAGGTAGCTGTGTGACTAAGATAAGCGACCCTAGTGGCCGACACAAACACCTGGCCCATCTAGGAGTGGCACTGCAGTGTCACGCAGGATGGCCCTTCCAAAAAACACCCCCCAAACAGCACATGACGCAAAGAAAAAAAGAGGCGCAATGAGGTAGCTGTGTGACTAAGATAAGCGACCCAAGTGGCCGACACAAACACCTGGCCCATCTAGGAGTGGCACTGCAGTGTCACGCAGGATGGCCCTTCCAAAAAACACCCCCCAAACAGCACATGACGCAAAGAAAAAAAGAGGCGCAATGAGGTAGCTGTGTGACTAAGATAAGCGACCCAAGTGGCCGACACAAACACCTGGCCCATCTAGGAGTGGCACTGCAGTGTCACGCAGGATGGCCCTTCCAAAAAACACCCCCCAAACAGCACATGACGCAAAGAAAAAAAGAGGCGCAATGAGGTAGCTGTGTGACTAAGATAAGCGACCCAAGTGGCCGACACAAACACCTGGCCCATCTAGGAGTGGCACTGCAGTGTCACGCAGGATGGCCCTTCCAAAAAACACCCCCCAAACAGCACATGACGCAAAGAAAAAAAGAGGCGCAATGAGGTAGCTGTGTGACTAAGATAAGCGACCCAAGTGGCCGACACAAACACCTGGCCCATCTAGGAGTGGCACTGCAGTGTCACGCAGGATGGCCCTTCCAAAAACTACTCCCCAAACAGCACATGACGCAAAGAAAAATGAAAGAAAAAAGAGGTGCAAGATGGAATTGTCCTTGGGCCCTCCCACCCACCCTTATGTTGTATAAACAGGACATGCACACTTTAACCAACCCATCATTTCAGTGACAGGGTCTGCCACACGACTGTGACTGAAATGACGGGTTGGTTTGGACCCCCACCAAAAAAGAAGCAATTAATCTCTCCTTGCACAAACTGGCTCTACAGAGGCAAGATGTCCACCTCATCATCATCCTCCGATATATCACCGTGTACATCCCCCTCCTCACAGATTATCAATTCGTCCCCACTGGAATCCACCATCTCAGCTCCCTGTGTACTTTGTGGAGGCAATTGCTGCTGGTCAATGTCTCCGCGGAGGAATTGATTATAATTCATTTTAATGAACATCATCTTCTCCACATTTTCTGGATGTAACCTCGTACGCCGATTGCTGACAAGGTGAGCGGCGGCACTAAACACTCTTTCGGAGTACACACTTGTGGGAGGGCAACTTAGGTAGAATAAAGCCAGTTTGTGCAAGGGCCTCCAAATTGCCTCTTTTTCCTGCCAGTATAAGTACGGACTGTCTGACGTGCCTACTTGGATGCGGTCACTCATATAATCCTCCACCATTCTTTCAATGGGGAGAGAATCATATGCAGTGACAGTAGACGACATGTCCGTAATCGTTGTCAGGTCCTTCAGTCCGGACCAGATGTCAGCATCAGCAGTCGCTCCAGACTGCCCTGCATCACCGCCAGCGGGTGGGCTCGGAATTCTGAGCCTTTTCCTCGCACCCCCAGTTGCGGGAGAATGTGAAGGAGGAGATGTTGACAGGTCGCGTTCCGCTTGACTTGACAATTTTGTCACCAGCAGTTCTTTGAACCCCAGCAGACTTGTGTCTGCCGGAAAGAGAGATCCAAGGTAGGTTTTAAATCTAGGATCGAGCACGGTGGCCAAAATGTAGTGCTCTGATTTCAACAGATTGACCACCCGTGAATCCTTGTTAAGCGAATTAAGGGCTCCATCCACAAGTCCCACATGCCTAGCGGAATCGCTCTGTGTTAGCTCCTCCTTCAATGTCTCCAGCTTCTTCTGCAAAAGCCTGATGAGGGGAATGACCTGACTCAGGCTGGCAGTGTCTGAACTGACTTCACATGTGGCAAGTTCAAAAGGTTGCAGAACCTTGCACAACGTTGAAATCATTCTCCACTGCGCTTGAGACAGGTGCATTCCACCTCCTATATCGTGCTCAGTTGTATAGGCTTGAATGGCCTTTTGCTGCTCCTCCAACCTCTGAAGCATATAGAGGGTTGAATTCCACCTCGTTACCACTTCTTGCTTCAGATGATGGCAGGGCAGGTTCAGGCATTTTTGGTGGTGCTCCAGTCTTCTGTACGTGGTGCCTGTACGCCGAAAGTGTCCCGCAATTCTTCTGGCCACCGACAGCATCTCTTGCACGCCCCTCTCGTTTTTTAAATAATTCTGCACCACCAAATTCAAGGTATGTGCAAAACATGGGACGTGCTGGAATTTGCCCAGATTTAATGCACACACAATATTGCTGGCGTTGTCCGATGCCACAAATCCACAGGAGAGTCCAATTGGGGTAAGCCATTCTGCGATGATCTTCCTCAGTTGCCGTAAGAGGTTTTTAGCTGTGTGCGTATTCTGGAAAGCGGTGATACAAAGCGTAGCCTGCCTAGGAAAGAGTTGGCGTTTGCGAGATGCTGCTACTGGTGCCGCCGCTGCTGTTCTTGCGGCGGGAGTCCATACATCTACCCAGTGGGCTGTCACAGTCATATAATCCTGAGCCTGCCCTGCTCCACTTGTCCACATGTCCGTGGTTAAGTGGACATTGGGTACAACTGCATTTTTTAGGACACTGGTGAGTCTTTTTCTGAGGTCTGTGTACATTTTCGGTATCGCCTGCCTAGAGAAATGGAACCTAGATGGTATTTGGTACCGGGGACACAGTACCTCCAACAAGTCTCTAGTTGGCTCTGCAGTAATGATGGATACCGGAACCACGTTTCTCACCGCCCAGGATGCCAAGGCCTCAGTTATCCGCTTTGCAGCAGGATGACTGCTGTGATATTTCATCTTCCTCGCAAAGGACTGTTGGACAGTCAATTGCTTGGTGGAAGTAGTAAAAGTGGTCTTACGAGTACGACTTCCCCTCTGGGATGACCATCGACTCCCAGCAGCAACAACAGCAGCGCCAGCAGCAGTAGGCGTTACACGCAAGGATGCATCGGAGGAATCTCAGGCAGGAGAGGACTCGTCACTGGCAATTCTAACATGGCCTGCAGGACTATTGGCATTCCTGGGGAAGGAGGAAATTGACACTGAGGGAGTTGGTGGGGTGGTTTGCGTGAGCTTGGTTACAAGAGGAAGGGATTTACTGGTCAGTGGACTGCTTCCGCTGTCGCCCAAAGTTTTTGAACTTGTCACTGACTTATGATGAATGCGCTGCAGGTGACGTATAAGGGAGGATGTTCCGAGGTGGTTAACGTCCTTACCCCTACTTATTACAGCTTGACAAAGGCAACACACGGCTTGACAAATGTTGTCCGCATTTCTGTTGAAATACTTCCACACCGAAGAGCTGATTTTTTTGGTATTTTCACCAGGCATGTCAATGGCCCTATTCCTCCCACGGACAACAGGTGTCTCCCCGGGTGCCTGACTTAAACAAACCACCTCACCATCAGAATCCTCCTGGTCAATTTCCTCCCCAGCGCCAGCAACACCCATATCCTCCTCATCCTGGTGTACTTCAACACTGACATCTTCAATCTGACTATCAGGAACTGGACTGCGGGTGCTCCTTCCAGCACTTGCAGGGGGCGTGCAAATGGTGGAAGGCGCATGCTCTACACGTCCAGTGTTGGGAAGGTCAGGCATCGCAAACGACACAATTGGACTCTCCTTGTGGATTTGTGATTTCGAAGAACGCACAGTTCTTTGCTGTGCTTTTGCCAGCTTGAGTCTTTTCATTTTTCTAGCGAGAGGCTGAGTGCTTCCATCCTCATGTGAAGCTGAACCACTAGCCATGAACATAGGCCAGGGCCTCAGCCGTTCCTTGCCACTCCGTGTGGTAAATGGCATATTGGCAAGTTTACGCTTCTCCTCCGACAATTTTATTTTAGATTTTTGAGTCCTTTTTTTACTGATATTTGGTGTTTTGGATTTTACATGCTCTGTACTATGACATTGGGCATCGGCCTTGGCAGACGACGTTGCTGGCATTTCATCGTCTCGGCCATGACTAGTGGCAGCAGCTTCAGCACGAGGTGGAAGTCGATCTTGATCTTTCCCTATTTTTGGAACCTCAACATTTTTGTTCTCCATATTTTAATAGGCACAACTAAAAGGCACCTCGGGTAAACAATGGAGATGGATGGATACTAGTATACTTATGGATGGACGAGCGACTGCCGACACAGAGGTAGCTACAGCCGTGGACTACCGTACTGCGTCTGCTGCTAATATAGACTGGATGATAATGATATAAAAAAATATATATATATCACTACTGCAGCCGGACATGTATATATTATATAATGACGGACCTGCTGGACACTGTCAGCACTGCAGACTCCTAAAGTAAGCTACTAGTATCAAGAAGATAGAAAAAAAAAAAACACAACAGGTAGGTGGTATACAATTATGGATGGACGAGCGACTGCCGACACAGAGGTAGCTACAGCCGTGGACTACCGTACTGCGTCTGCTGCTAATATAGACTGGATGATAATGATATAAAAATAGATATATATATCACTACTGCAGCCGGACAGGTATATATTATATAATGACGGACCTGCTGGACACTGTCAGCACTGCAGACTCCTAAAGTTAACTACTAGTATGAAGAAGATAGAAAAAAAAAACCCCACCACAGGTAGGTATACAATTATGGACGAGCGACTGCCGACACAGAGGTAGCTACAGCTGTGGACTACCGTACTGCGTCTGCTGCTAATATAGACTGGATGATAATGATATAAAAAATATATATATATCACTACTGTAGCCGGACAGGTATATATTATATAATGACGGACCTGCTGGACACTGTCAGCACTGCAGACTCCTAAAGTAAGCTACTAGTATCAAGAAGATAGAAAAAAAAAAAACACAACAGGTAGGTGGTATACAATTATGGATGGACGAGCGACTGCCGACACAGTGGTAGCTACAGCCGTGGACTACCGTACTGCGTCTGCTGCTAATATAGACTGGATGATAATGATATAAAAATATATACATATATCACTACTGCAGCCGGACAGGTATATATTATATAATGACGGACCTGCTGGACACTGTCAGCACTGCAGACTCCTAAAGTTAACTACTAGTATGAAGAAGATAGAGAAAAAAAAAACCACCACAGGTAGGTATACAATTATGGACGAGCGACTGCCGACACAGAGGTAGCTACAGCCGTGGACTACCGTACTGCGTCTGCTGCTAGTATAGACTGGATGATAATGATATAAAAAATATATATATATCACTACTGCAGGACAGGTATATATTATATAATGACGGACCTGCTGGACACTGTCAGCAGAATGCGTTTATAGAATAAAAACACCACACGACGAGTGTTTAACTTTTTCAGGCAGACAATCACAATATACTGGTGGTCACTGGTCACTGGTCAGTCACACTGGCAGTGGCACTCTGGCAGCAAAAGTGTGCACTGTTAAATATATGTACTCCTGCTATAACTGCTCCCCAGTCTCCCCCACAATTAAGCTGTGTGAGCAGTGAGCACTCAGCACAGTCAGATATACATAGATGATGCAGCACACTGAGGCTGAGCACAGATATGGTATACTGTGTCACTGTGTATCGTTTTTTTTCAGGCAGAGAACGGATTATATTAAATAATAATAAAACTGCAGTGGTGGTCACTGGTCAGTCACTAGTAAACTCTGCACTCTCTGAGTACTCCTAAGCTCCAGTAAATCAAGTGTCTCACTCTCACTATCTATTTCTATTCTAAACGGAGAGGACGCCAGCCACGTCTTCTCCCTATCAATCTCAATGCACGTGTGAAAATGGCGGCGACGCGCGGCTCCTTATATAGAATCCGAGTCTCGCGATAGAATCCGAGCCTCGCGAGAATCCGACAGCAGGATGATGACGTTCGGGCGCGCTCGGGTTAACCGAGCAAGGCGGGAAGATCCGAGTCTGCCTCGGACCCGTGTAAAAAGCGTGAAGTTCGGGGGGGTTCGGTTTCCGAGAAACCGAACCCGCTCATCACTTGTTAAAACTAGTATTTATGGAGCCGGGAAGCGGTGCCGCTTTGGGGGGAGGGCTTGGGGCACCCCAGCCAGGAGCAGATCAGGAGGGGGTCGCAATCAGTGCGATCTCTGCCCGCCCCCCCCCCCCCCCCCACCGCACAGAGTACTTCTTGCAGTCACTGCCACCTAGGGTGGGAGCAGACAAGTAAGCGGGGGCGAACAGTGGGCCCGGACCGCTCCATCAGACCTGGGCAATTTATACCCACCCCCCCTCTCTGCGCCAATGTATACAGTGGCATTAGAACTTCTTTCTTTCTGTTACTGATAACAGTGGCAAACGCAGGATTTCTAGAGGGGTTTTTCCAAATGCAATTCACAACTTCCCACTCTGGGGAACAATGGAGTAAGTGTGGGAGTCGGGGGGGAGTGTTAGAATAACATAGTAATGACCCTAAACATTGTTTTTTTTTAATATACTGGAAACTGTATGGAATACAATATTAATAATTACCACTATAAATGGTCTACAGTATAGGCTGTATCAAACATGTTTAAATAATATAAATAAATGGTCAGGAAAAGGTTAAACATCCCATAATAAATAAATGAATACACAAATACACTGCTCAAAAAAATAAAGGTTACACTAAAATAACACATCCTAGATCTGAATAAATGAAATATTCTTATTAAATACTTTGTTCTTTACATAGTTGAATGTGCTGACAACAAAATCACACAAAAATTATCAATGGAAATCAAATTTATTAACCCATGGAGGTCTGGATTTGGAGTCACCCTCAAAATTAAAGTGGAAAAACACACTACAGGCTGATCCAACTTTGATGTAATGTCCTTAAAAAAAGTCAAAATGAGGCTCAGTAGTGTGTGTGGCCTACACGTGCCTGTATGACCTCCCTACAACGCCTGGGTATGCTCCTGATGAGGTGGCGGATGGTCTCCGGAGGGATCTCCTCCCAGACCTGGACTAAAGCATCCGCCAACTCCTGGACAGTCTGTGGTGCAATGGATGGAGCGAGACATGATGTCCCAGATGTGCTCAATTGGATTCAGGTCTGGGGAACGGGCGGGCCAGTCCATAGCATCAATGCCTTCGTCTTGCAGGGACTGCTGACACACTCCAGCCACATGAGGTCTAGCATTGTCTTGCATTAGGAGCAATCCAGGGCCAACCGCACCAGCATATGGTCTCACAAGGGGTCTGAAGATCTCATCTCGGTACCTAATGGCAGCCAGGCTACCTCTGGCGAGCACATGGAGGGCTGTGCGGCCCCCCAAAGAAATGCCACCCCACACCATTACTGACCCACAGCCAAACCGGTCATGCTGGAGGATGTTGCAGGCAGCAGAACATTCTCCTTGGCGTCTCCAGACTCTGTCACGTCTGTCACATGTGCTCAGTGAGAACCTGCTTTCATCTGTGAAGAGCACAGGGCGCCAGTGGCTAATTTGCTAATCTTGGTGTTCTCTGTCAAATGCCAAATGTCCTGCACGGTGTTGGGCTGTAAGCACAACCCCCACCTGTGGACGTCGGGCCCTCATACCACCCTCATGGAGTCTATTTCTGATCGTTTGAGTAGACACATGCACATTTGTGGCTTGCTGGAGGTCATTTTGCAGGGCTCTGGCAGTGCTCCTCCTGTTCCTCCTTGCACAAAGGCGGAGGTAGCGGTCCTGCTGCTGGGTTGTTGCCCTCCTACGGCCTCCTCCACATCTCCTGGTGTACTGGCCTGCCTCCTGGTAGCGCCTCCATGCTCTGGACACTACGCTGATAGACACAGCAAACCTTCTTGCCACAGCTCGCATTAATGTGCCATCCTGGATGAGCTGCACTACCTGAGCCACTTGTGTGGGTTGTAGGGAGGTCATACAGGTACGTGGAGGCCACACACACTACTGAGCCTCATTTTGACTTGTTTTAAGGACAATACATCAAAGTTGAATCAGCCTGTAGTGTGTTTTTCCACTTTAATTTTGAGGGTGACTCCAAATCCAGACCTCCATGGGTTAATAAATTTGATTTCCATTGATAATTTTTGTGTGATTTTGTTGTCAGCACATTCAACTATGTAAAGAACAAAGTATTTAATAAGAATATTTCATTCATTCAGATCTAGGATGTGTTATTTTAGTCTTCCCTTTATTTTTTTGAGCAGTGTATAAAAGAACCAGTAATGCACTTTCTAAGCACACATTCTCCCACCTCATGGTAAGGCTCCTGTCTCTTATTCCTGCTAGCTACTCTCTGGTCCAAAGCGCTGATTGAGGATCCACACACACAGCAAACTTGGTAGAAGTATCTGCTACCACTGGGCATGTGCAGCAGCTCTCTTCTATCCCTTAAACTGCGTGATGTGGTGGCAGCTCTAGTAATTGTATTATATACCATTGCTATTGTAGTCATAATTTGAGCCACTTTCCAAGAGGAGGGGGCCCCAGCGTTTTCCTATGGATACCTCTCCCTATGCAACAAAGCATCTGACTTGCCTTCCTTGTTGTTCCTTGCCTGACTTGCCTTCCTTGACTTGTTTTGTTACTTTGCTTACCTGCCTTCAAGTCATCTGATATAGTGACTCCTAAATCCCTTTCCTCCTCTGTAGTTTCCATTATAGTACCCTTGATACTATATTTAGCCTTTGTGTTTTTGAGACCCAAGTTAATTTTTTGGCATTAAACTGTACAGTAGTTCTTGGCCATTCCTCTAGTCTACCTATATTCTCAATCATTTTTTTTACCCCTCCTGGTGTGTCTACCCTGTTGCATGTTGTTTCATCTGCAAAATGGCATACTTTCCCTCAGTACCATTTGTAATGTCACCAACAAAGATATTAAAAAGCACAGGTCCACCTAACTAGGTACCAAGAGGCTGCCCTGCTCTCCCAAGTATGTGACTGGTTTTCCCCTCCCCATTCTAAACCTTGGGTTGGTCTGGAAGGTGCCCTCCTTCAAAATTTTACACTCACTGACCTCATTTATTAAATTGTGCACCTGCAACCTTTGTCTTTGTATGCAGTACTACTGAAAGGTCTCCGCAGGGCCGCACCTCTCATTACCGGTGTGCACCCCAGGACTCCTCCCCTGTATACCTTATGCTGTGTATTTACATACATAATGGAAGGCCAGAGACCCCTTCTGCCTGTTGGTAGCACCCACGCCCACCTGTCCTATTTATTGGTTTTAATTAGGTTCCTGTCATTTCTTAGACTGCATGCAGAGCAAGGTGAGTCCTGCACAAATGTATATTGTATTATCAGATGGGGGGTGGATTTCTGGGGCGTGGGTCCCCCATGATTGCTGTGGCTGTTTGGCCTCAGCAGAAACACAGATTAACACTTATTTTCATATTTACTTTCATCCCTATCGTGTGTTTTGTTTCAATGTAACTCATTTCCCACCTTCACTTCTCACCACTTTACCTCTCACTACTTTATTTCTCACCTCGTTATCTCTCACTGATTTACCCCTGTTGTCTTCAGCAGCCTCTCTCACTAACCTATTTTCACTTTTTTCACTATATAATTTTTCACATTAGTGTTGCCCTGGGGTCACTCAGCTACTTAATTTTGGGGTGTCCTGCGCCCTAGATTTGTAAACGAAATGTTAGGGACTTGCCCGACTAATGAGGTTACCTGAACGCGGTGGGCAAGCCTTTACTTATGGCCATAACTGTGTGAAAAACCTCACTCAAAATGCAAAATTTTGTTGCAATGATTATTATTACTAAATTGGTAGTGTTTGAATTGTGCTTCTGCACCCTTTGTCTTTGTGTGCAGTACTACTGAAAGGTCTCTGCAGGGCCGCACCTCTCATTACCGGTGTGCACCCCAGGACCCCACCCCTCATTTATTTATTACCAGTTTTTATATAGTGCACACATATTACGCAGCGCTTTACAGAGAATATTTGGGCATTCACATCAGTCCCTTCCCCAGTGGAGCTTACAATCTATATTCCCTACCAAATGTACATGCGCACACATTCATGCTAGGGCTAATTTTTGTTGGGAGCCAATCAACCTACCAGAATATTTTTGAATTGTGGGAGGAAACCGAAGTATCAGGAGGAAACCCACGCAAGCACGTGGAGAATATACAAACTCCACACAGTTAGGACCATGGTGGGAATCGAACCCATGACCTCAGTGTTTTGAGGTAGTAATGCTAACCATTACACCATCCGTACTGACCTTCTTTATTTAACTCCACAACTCTGCCCTCTATTTCCATTGTCCCCGGCAGCTGTTGAGAGTTTGGGATTTGAAGCACTTATACCATTTTGACCTTACTCTCCCTACCAGAAATAATTCTCTTTGGGTGTTAGAAAGATCATTGCCCCATCTTCGTATCTCCTATTGGGTATGGCTAGGCATTGCAAGACTGTGGGGCACCGCCGCTGTTTAAGTGCAGATTCCCATGTGGACTAGCGCCTGCATGTCAGTATGCTAAATCTCCCTAAAATGGCCGTCCCCTTAGTGGAGACGAATGCTAGAGGTCATACTTGACCTCTAGCATCTGACAAAGCCAGGAAGTGCCGGGAGTGCATAGCTCTGACGGCAGCATTACACCCCTGGCAACGAGCATGACACCAAGAGCATGAATCCCCTAGCAACTGGCATTACACACCCCTGGCAATGAGTATGACACCAATAGCATGAAAGCCCATAGTAACAAGCATTACACACCCCTGCCAATGAGCATGACACCCAGAGCATGAAATCCCAGCAACAAGCATGGAACCCAGAGTATGAAACCCCCAGCAGTTAATTTAAAAGTAATTAAAAGCCTTACTGTGAGGCATAATGTGTAATTGGCATTGTGGTGTGTGGTATAATATGTCAGGGGCATTGTGGTAAGTGGCATAATGTATCACAAGCATTGCGGTGTGTGGCTTAATATATCACGGGCATTGCGGTGTGTGGCATAATGTATAACAGGCATATCAGTGTGTGGTATAATGTATCATGGGCATTGCGGTGTGTGGCATAATGTATCACTGGCATTGCAGTGTGTGGCATAATGTATCACTAGCATTATGGTGTGTGGCATAATGTATAATGGGCATTGTGGTGTGTGGCATAATGTATAACGGCCATTGTGGTGTATGGCATAATGTATAACTTGCATTATGGTGTGTGGCATAATGTATAACAGGCATATCGGTGTGTCGTATAATGTATCATGGGCATTGCGGTGTGTGGCATAATGTATCACTGGCATTGCAGTGTGTAGCATAATGTATCACTAGCATTATGGTGTGTGGCATAATGTATAATGGGCATTGTGGTGTATGGCATAATGTATAACTTGCATTATGGTGTGTGGCATAATGTGTCACAGCCATTACGGTGTGTGGAATAATGTATTATGGGCATTGCGGTGTGTGGTATAATGTGTCAGGGGCATTGTGGTGTGTTGCTTAATGTATCATGGGCATTGCGATGTGTGGCATAATGTGTCGCAGGCATTATGGTGTGTGGCATAATGTCTAAGGGGTATTACGGTGTGGCATAATGTGTAATGGGCATTACCGAGTGTGACATATTGTGTAAGGAGCATTACTATAAATGACAAATAATGTGAGAGGAATGAATCTGGGGTATAAGGTAGTCTTTTCCTGCAGTGACACGCCCCCATGCAGTGAGTCCACACCCCCTATGGTGCACGCAAATTCTTTACTCGTCAATGTCAGCAGCGGCGGGTCGGCCGGCGCCCGGCAGTTACTAAGCAACGGGGCCGGCGCATCACTTCCGCCGCTGACTCCCTGTCCCCGGCTTGTATCCTGCCTCTGGAGTGTTCCTGCTTTCAGACAGATTGTTCCTGCATCCTGTGTCCCGGTTTCCGGAGCCTGGTTCTGGGAATCTGTTCCAGTCTTCCAGCCTAGTGATCCTGAATCTTCAGCCTTGGGGTCCTGTTGCTTCTACGTGCACCTTCTCCGGTGTCGTGAGTAGCGGCTCTGCCGCACCTTACGGCTGAAGCCGTATAATTCTAATCTTCTTGCCGTTGTGTTTTCTGCGGAGGTTCCGCCACTGTTGTCCTCGTCGAAGTACGACGGATTCGTATTTGGCATTTGGGCAGCGTTACTTTGGTTACGTTTTTTTCTTGACGGCCGTGCATAAATACGTAAATTTTTTTTGTGGTTTCCCCTTTCGCTTTTGTGTTTGTGTTAGTTAGTTTTCCCCTTGTTCTCTCTCTGTCTTGGTTAACGCCTCTGTCTAGGCGTTAACTGATCACTAGGGAAGGACAACAGAGTCAGGGTTTTCCGTTAGGGGTTGCTGCAAATCTCAGTTTGAACTACAGCATCAAATTTCTGTATTCAGAGCTCATCTATTTGCCACCCTGTCTCTCGGGTTCCAAGTACATAGATCATAACATTCAAATTACCTTGGTGTGTGTGTGTGTGTGTGTGTGTGTGTATGGGTGTTGATTTTTTTCTGGCTTGCGGGAGCAAAATTTCTAGTTATGCCACTATCTGAGGATACCATTTTCGATGTGCTCTTGCTTTCCCCCTTGTTACCCCCTTTCTTTTTTCTGTTTCCCCATGTTTTCTTTATATATTATCAATAAAAATTAAATGTTAAAAAAAATAGCACAGGTCCAAGTACAGATTCCTTGGTTACTCCACTGGTACCCTTTCCCTCTTTAGACAGCACTCCATTTACTATGACTCTCTGTTTCCTATCCTGCAACCAAGTTCACATGCATATGAATTGTATCCCATGCTTTCGAGTTTATTAACAGTCTGCAATGTGGGACCATGTCAAAAGCCTTACTACAGTCTAGATAAACTACATACTGTATGCCCCCCTTTGATCAACTACTTTAGTCATCCAGTCAAAAAAAACAATAATATTTGTTTGGCATGATCTCCCCACAGTAAATCCATACTGTTTGGATCCTGTAAATTGCTGGAATTGAGATATTCTAAAACTACTGTATTTCTTTTAGTAAGTTTCCATTATTTTCTTTACTACTGATGCAAGGCTCACTGGTCGGTAGTTCTTTGTCCCTTTCTTGCTTCCACTTTTGTGAAGTGGGACTACATTCACTCTTTTCCAGTCTTCTGGAATTACTCCTGTACCTAGCAACTGGTTAAATAATTATGTTAATAATGTTACCAGCACCCCTTTATGCTTTTTTAGTATCTTTGCATATATGACATCTGGCCCCATTGATTATTCACTTTCAGTTTTGAGAGTTCCGTAAGGATCTTCTCCTCTGTTAGTTTACTTATATCTACCTAATTTTTCTGACTGTCCTTGTTACTTAACTGTGGACCTTCCACCTCATTTTAGTTCTCTGAGCTCAGACCATGGAAAATCCACACTGTACTACACAGAAGTGATATGTTGCTTGCGTAACATGCTCTAATATTGTACCTTACAGTATGAGAGTATCATGCTATTATTGGATATATATTACAGAAAATATGCATTTTACATACTGTGGGGGTGCTTCAGTAAGGATCGCTGATGCATTTACCCCGATGGTTATGCATTCTGTGCATGTGCAGAACGGGTCCTGCGATCTCAGCGCAGGAATCCAAACACTTCTGCCTGACAGGCAGAGGTATTCGCAGGGAGTGGCAGGGGCTGGGGCAGCAGGCGTTTGGGAAAATGTTGGTGTCACCCTGTTTTCCGGGAGTGGCAAGGCCAAGGACTGCGTTGCGAGATGCAGTTTCCTTGGCCTTGCAAGCCGCAATGTGATGGCAAGGCTAAGAAAGCATAGGGTCACACAGCCTGCCGCTGCGATGGTCATCTCAGATGCGATCACATCGCAAATGCAGGGACAAGGTGGTATGCACCTCCTCCTGCATTTGCATTGCAAAGGATTGCAATTGCAAAGCTGCTGCAAACAAATTTGAAATTGCAATCCTTAGTGAATTTGGCCCTGTGTATCTTAAGATACCTGCACCTCTGCATATTTTGGAAATTGGATGCCTCTTACACCCAAGGGTGTAGCTACTATAGGTGCAGCGAGTGCAGCTGCTATGGGACCCAGAGCTGACAGGGCCCACCTTCCCTGTCACAGTTACATGTGTTATATACATTTCTTACCACTGGTGATCCATAGGGGCCCTTATAAACTCTTGCCTTGCTGCCTACAATATATGTAGGTATGCCCCTGGCCCTGCTCATTGCAATGACATATACAGTGAACTGAATTGCATAATGTTCCATAATATGAACAGGGGGTACTGTAATGTGGCATAATACAGGGCCGGCCCACTTTTGAGCAGAAGAGAGCTCGCCGGGGAGAGCATGAGGCAGAACGATGTGCTGCAGCTTATACCACAGCAGCACAGAGGAGCCAGGAGAGCAAGGGTTACAGAGCATTTGCCCCTCACTTGCTGGTGTGTGGGTACTAGGGCTAATAAATACAATTACCCCATAGCACAGTCACATGTACATAGAACAATCACAAAGCTCTATCTCAGTCTCACTCAAAAAGTTCAGTCAGAATTGAGAGAGGAGGAGTTAGGATTGCAGATGGGAGGAGTTGGGACTGTAGAGGGAGGAGTCAAGATTAAACAGTAAACCCCCCCCTAAAGAAAAGTCTAGATCCGTCCCTGGCATAATATGAACTGGGGACACTGTATGTCATAATATGAACTGGAGTACTGTGTTCCATAATGTGTACTGGCAGCACTAAAATGTAACGTAACATGAACATAAACTAGGGCACTACTATGGAGCATAACATTAACTAAGGCACTATTATGGGGCATAACATTAGCAACTGCTGTGGAGAGGTGTCTCTATAGAAGCATCTGGACAGGGGTCCCTTCAAAATGTTGCTATGGTGCCCACAATATTCTGCCTACGCCCCTGCTTACACCTACATTTTTTATCTGCAAGGTGTGCATTATGGGTTTGTTTGGAGCTTGGCTGATAATAAATGTGCCTGTGGTACTGAGGCACTGTGGTTATCATTGTTACCTCTCTGTGCCCGGGCTTTATGTCTATGTTTATTTTCTAATTTTTCATGTGCTATGTGGGTTTCCTGAGTGTGCTCTGACTTCAGGAGTGTGATAGTCATTGACCTTGGCCGTTGATTTACAGGTAGTCTGTTGAGATGAAGGTTGCATAACAGAGTGTTACAATAAACAAAGTGTGATATAATAGACATGAGTTAGTGAATATATTGGGAGAACCATATAAAAACTTAAGAACAGCTATCTCAGCTGGGAATGGAGACCCAGTGAAGTCAGGTGAATAATGAATTAGTGATGCAAGTAAACCAGAGAAACTAATGTTGTTTCAGCCACTTTAATAGGAAGAATTAAGAGCTGGACATTTTAGATTAGTAGAAATGTTCTTAAAACTGGCGTCATACTCTGCAGTAATGAGATGGTCCAGGACAGTTACCTTGATGTTGTAGAAGGTGATGTGTTATGCTGGTGAAAATCTACCATTATATGAATCAATAGAACTATAGCTGGGCATATTGGTAAATGCAGTTAGAATTTGATCACTGCTTGTGTGTGTAATCATCCTTTGTCTTACCTAATAGGTCCAATCATGTCAAACATGTCTGTCTAGCAGTAATCTCCAAATGACTGTTCAGTTCATTCACCAAGGTGCAATTAAATTGGACACTGATGGGTGTGGTATAATAGATCTACACTGCCTAGGTAGACAATCAAAAGGTCGACAACACATGGTCGACATGCTAGGTAAACAGGTGCAAAGGTCAATAGATGAAAGGTCGACAGTTGTTAAGGTTGGCAGGTACAAAAGGTCGACAGTGTGAACATGTCGACATGATAATAGTCAACATAAAAATTGTCAACACACTAATTTTTGGCCAAATGTTGTATATTTCATGTTTTATGACCACCATCAGTACAAACATAAACCCTTGGCACGCTTCAGGCAATGTGGCTTGCTTCACTTTCCACAGGTTCCTATTCCCAATCGATGTCTATGTGGATAGTAAATCAAGCAAGTGTTGGGAAAACATGTGAAAAACCCAACCATTTGTGTGTCGATTATTGCCATGTTGACCTTTTGAACCTGTCATCTTTAAGGTATCTGGTCTCTAGGTCGACCACACTTAGGTCGACAATGTCTAGATCGACCACTATTGGTCGACAGTAACTAGGTTGACATGTTTTAGGACGACAGGTCAAAAGATCGACATGAGTTTTTCACAATTTTTTTCTTTTTTTGAACTTTTTCATACTTAATGATCCACGTGGACTACGATTTGGAATAGTAACCTGGCGAGCGAAGCAAGCCATGCGAGGGGACACGGTGCACTAATTGGGGTTCCCGATCACTGTACGGAGAAAAAAACCCTCATGTTGACCTTTTGACCTGTCGACCTAGAACATGTCGGCCAAGAAACCTTGTTGACCTAGAATCCCTGTCGACCTAGAATCCCTGTCGACTTGTTACTGTCGACCAATAGTGGTCAACCTCGACCTAAGTGTGGTCGACCCTCCATACCACACTCCATCTTTCAGCTCTGTCGACCTCTCATCTGTTGACCTATTGACTGTCTACCTAGACAGTGTAGATCTATCATGCGGATACCGGGTCAGTAAAGGGGACATTCTCCTTTAAATTAAATCTAGGGAATCAACAAGTTTATTTGTGAACTTGAATTTTTAACAAATTTAAAAAAAAAAAACAGCCTCAAGAACATTAACGTATTTGCGCACTTACATTTTAAGTGTATTCTTAATCCTTATCCTTAAACTGCTATGATCCAGTTAACAAACAAGGACATAGATGTTATAATCGAATACAATTATATGAAAGTGGATCAGTATGTCTTGTAAATAGAACTCACATAGGTTCAGTTGTTTAATAAAATGTGGTTTCCATGTCCTCTCTTTATAAATCTGCCTGACCAGTGCAATGAATCCTTGCAGATGTTGAATTTACATGCCACAGCTTCAAACACAGTATTATGGGAAAAAACGAAGATGGTGAGGGCGGGAAGGAAAGAGATGAAGAGAACAATATTTACTCTGAGACAATGATATAAACCACCAAATCTTTTCTAACATCGGGTTAAAGACACTTAAGTTAATAAATCATGCACATAACTAAATTAATTTTAGTGTCTGAAAGATTTCTAAGAGTGAATTAATCTTATGTAAATGTATGCTGTCAGTAAAAATTGGTTATGGTTTAACTAGTTTATATGAGGCCGGAATGTCACCTTTTATGTTTATTATTATGTTGGTTTTTTTTTCTACAGTTTTACAATGTTTATATTCAGCAGTTTATTTTGTATTGAACATGAAAATTATACATACAGTTTATACATATGCATTATAGGATGATGTATACAGTAACCTCATCCTGAGGAGCACGCAGACTGTGTGGTTCTTACATTTTAAAGGACCACTAAATGCAACTAGTTGTTTAATAGAAAAGAGCCAAGGCTGGTGCATGGCGTTTTTGGTATCATATTAGGAAAAGCTTCATCCTACTGCCCACCCTACCCACTTTTGTAAAAAAAAAAAAAAAAAACATTATTATTATTATTTATTTATTTATTTATATGGTGCCACATGGGAACCGCAGCGCACAATTACATAATACATAAACAAAATAATCAAAACAGGAAAATACTGTACTGACTTACAGTTGAAGACAATATAGGACAAGTACAGGGTAAATAAACATAGGTTCAGAAGCAAGCGACACTGACATACAGTAAGTATCAGGGTGGCAGAAAACCGTGGGATTTGGTGCCGACGAAGATGGTTTAAGTAAGAGAAGAATAAGCACATGAGGGGTCGAGGGTCCTACTTGTGAGAGCATACATTCTAAAGGAGAGAAGCAGACAGACAGGGGTAACACAGATGGGGTAGACAGTGAGCGAGGAACAGAGGGTTAGGATGACAGTTTGCTGGTTTTGGTGAAGAAGTGTCCGTTTGAAGTTTTGTAGAGAGGTGGAGAGTCTGAGGGGGAGAGGTAGAGAATTCCGGAGAAAGGGAGCAGCACGTGAGAAATCTTGAAGGTATGAGTGAGAGGTAGTAATCGGTAGGCAGTAGAGACGGCGTGCATTAGGAGAGCGTAGAGGACGGATGGGAGTTTAGAGGGAGATAAGGTCAGAGATGTAAGTGAGTGTGAGAAGTTTGAATTGGATTAACATAATTTTTATCTACTCCTGGTTTTCTGCAAGGTTGCGGTAAGATCCACTGATGTCTGTCCACATGCACTAATGACTGATGCATAACTCTGTTCAAGCTCCACTGCTGTTCAGTGGCAAATGCATTATTTTAGAAGTTTTGGAAAAAGTTAAAAATAATTTTCACAGTAAGACTGCAGAACATACTATTTTGTGAGGTTAGTCATCTTCTATGTATTATGCACTTAAAAAAAATCTGTTTATTTGCAAAGTTTGTCAAAATACAACCATCAGAAAAACAAAAGGAAGGTATACAGACATATAAAATGCAACAACAAATACCAAAGAGACAAACAATAGTAAACAATCGACTGCTATCTTGCAGGGAGGTAACTGATCCACTAAGTCGTAAGGTGGCAAAACAATAAAATAGGTAGTCTGGTAATCCAGAAAGAAATCAAAAAGTCCGTATTACCCCATCCCCCACCTCCAGATTCCAAACATCAGGAATATTGATGGTATAAAATCCATGTAGTAGATTAAAAAAAAAAATCATAAAATGCTTTTATTCCTGTTGGCCCAAATATTCTACATCAGGCCTGGCCAACCTGTGGCTCTCCAGATGTAGTGAAACTACACATCCCAGCATGCCCTGCAACAGTTTTAGCATTCACTAATAGCAAAACTGTGGCAAAGCATGATGGGACTTGTAGTTTTACAACAGCTGGAGAGCCACAGGTTGGCCAGGCCTGTTCTACATCAAGTCTTCATCGCTTATAAAATGCTATTACACCAGTTTTCTATCAACGGGAGTGTCGCTTGTCTATCAAGGTACAACAACTGCAGTAAAAAAGACTTCAGTTCTCCAAATAATGGAACGGAAGCTAATATGAATTGGGGTAATATCACCTTTTTGCTGCAGTAATAATGATGGTCAATAGTGTAAGAATCACATCTTTGTCATGACCCAAATACAATGCCTTAAAATTCACACATAAAGCCGCCTAAGGGTCCTTGTAAAGCTGAACCTTAAATATTTGGTTAACAAAAGGCAGCTTTATCCCTAAATGAACAAAATTTCCAGACATTCCCATACTGTAGGTTATGAAAAAATAGCACGTGGTCTTTTACATTTGGGACATGAACCTGGTTCCTCCTCCACCTCATGACACTTCTGGTTTTGTGAGATCAAGGCTCTGTGCAATATTGCATTAGGGATGATCAAAGAAATCTTAAAATCGTATCATGATGGCGAATGAGAACCTTCATATCTATAACTTCAGGGACATCTCTTTGCTACCTATTGAAAACAGGTGCCCATGCCTTGGTAGTGGCCGCATCAACCAACTCGGAAGTCGGAATACAAGTATCTGGTTTTGTATGGTAAAAAGAGAAATTGATTTAATAGCTTGTGAAGAGTTCTCAGTGGTGTAGTTATAATAGCAGGCCATGGAAGGGACAAAGCATAATGTCTTATGAGGGGAAGCAGTTGGCTTCCCGACGGACAGGATCCCGGCGGTTGATGTACCGATGTCGGGATCCCAAAGAAGGATGCAATGCCGACGCCGTACAGCATCACAATACCGACAGTCGGTATCCCAGTCAGCCTGACAGCGAGACACACTAATGTACTGCCACGGGTAAGGGGCAGAAGTTCAGGTTTAGGCAGGAGAAGGGGGGTTAGGGGGCAGACCTGGGAAGGTTAGGGTTAGGGACCGGGGAGGGGGGTTAGGTATAGGCACATAGAAGGGGAGGGTTAGGCTTAGGCATCAAGCGGGGAGGATTAAGTTTAGGCAGCGGGGAAGGGAGGGTTAAGGTTAGTCACCACCTGGGAGGGTTAGGTTTAGGCACCCACAAAGGAGGGTTAGGTAGGGGGCAGAGGGGGGTTAGGGTACTTTAGAGGGGGCTGACAGGATTCTGATGGATGGGATGCCGTTGTCAGTATTCTAACTGCCGGCCTCCCGTCCATCGGGAAATCATACTGAACCCCTTATGAATTGCAAATACATAAAGAATTGTCCATTAGGAATATGGAACTGGTCACACAAATTCTGAAGGGAGGAGAATTCCTCCTGGAACAAAGACGTCTCTCACTTTACTAATGCCTTTACTCACAATTGCATAGAAACTGGGTTGTCTAGACCTAGGGAAAATAAAGGATTACCCCAGATGGGTATAAAATGGAGAGTACGTAGGAGAACTATTCAGTTTTGAGTTTTATGCACTTTTTTAAAGGCCCTGTGAAATGCCTGTACACCTGCGGAGTACATAAAGCAGGTTAATGCTGAGTTGGACAGAAATCTTGCATATAAATAAATAATAATATATGTGGATCTAGGTGCACACAAAATGAAGCGGCCTTAGAAGTCTCCTTCCTAACATTGTCACCTAACACTACATATGCACAAAAAAAGTACATTTGGAAGGAGACACCAGTGGCACTAATAATGTACACAATAAGAATAAAATATCCAAAATGGAATATACTTTCCTTTCTTGTCTTCAACAAGATAGAAATACTGTATATATGAAAAAAAGAGAACAAATAACATAAATTGTGTTAATATGTTCCGACAGTTGAATCCACTCAGTGCAATTAAAATCACACGGGGAAGGTAATCCACCATAATAATAATAATAATAATAATAATAATAATAATAATAAAGGCAGACCTTTTCTCACCCAGGATGCCACTAAGATCATTATTCACTCACTGATTATATCCAGATTGGACTACTGTAATCTCCTCCTAACTGGCCTCCCTGACAAATACCTCTCTCCGCTCCAATCTATCCTCAATGCTGCTGCCCGACTTATCTTCCTCACCAAACGCACTGCGTCCACCTCCCCTCTCCTACAAGCCCTTCACTGGCTTCCCTTCCCTTTCAGAATCCAATTCAAACTTCTCTCCCATTTACATCTCTGACCTTATCTCCCTTTACTCTCCCACCCGTCCTCTTCGCTCTGCTAATGCACGCCGACTCTCCTGTCTTCTGATTACTTCCTCCCACTCCTATCTCCAAGATTTTTCACGTGCTGCTCCCTTCCTCTGGAATTCTTTACCTCTCCCCCTCAGACTCTCCACCTCTCTACAAAACTTCAAACGGGCTCTTAAGACCCATTTCTTTACCAAACCCAGCCAAATCTCATCCTAACCCTCTGTTCCACGCTCTCTATGTACCCCATCTGTGTCACCCCTGTCTGTCTACCCCTCCCCTTAGAATGTAAGCTCTCACGAGTAGGGAAGCCCTCTTCCCTCATGTGCTTATCCTTTTCTTACTTTAATAATCCTCAACTGCCCAAATCGCGCAGTTTTTTGGCCACCTGGAACTTATCTCTGTCATTTACTGGTGTAGTTATGCTTAGTTACCCTGTACTTGTCCTATATTGTCTTCAATTGTAAGTCACTGTTTTCCTGTTTTGACTATGTGCTTATGTACTCTGTATTGGGCGCTGCAGAAGCCTTGTGGCACCATATAAATAAAGGATAATAATAATAATAATAATAATAATACGTTACTATGGAAAGGGGATCTTTCCATGCACTTACAAGACCCTTTATTTAGGTGAAGCACGAACAGGGTATCTTTGAGGTCCAGAGGTATCACGTGACCGACACCTGGACTAATCCCAAAGGCTTTACAGAGTACCAAGTCATTGCTGAATCATTGCTGAGTTTATACCAAAGAAGAACCCCATGATGTTAAAGAGTGTATCTCCAATTTTTCATGGCGGGATCCTATGCTTGCTATTTCCAGTGAGGGCTTCTAGGATCCAGGATTGCATGAGAACAAAGATACCCTCTATGTACTTCATCTTAAGAAAGGGTCTTGTAAATTAATGGAATTAGGGGAGACCTCCTATAGTTACTGGCAGATGCCTATAAGTTGGCACAGTAAGTGCATAGTGGATGTGAGGAAGGAGGTTAGTGCACACTTTGATTCCAAAGCAGAGTAGATTTTTATTGAAGAAACCGTAACGGAATACAGGTGATAAAAGATAAATAGCAGTCAATATAATAAGGCATTAATCTCTCTTGAACTAAGTACTGTACAGCCATACAGAACTGTGATGCTCCAATAACACAGTGACAGGCTTGGGCATATGCTGACCCTTTTATAGAGACACATAAACAACATGCACCTGCCGTCTAATCAGTCTGACCTTTTAAGGGTATATTTACTAACTAGTGCAGGTTTATAGAGATGGAGATGTTGCCCACAGCAACCAATCAGATTCTTGCTATTATCTTTTAGAAGGTGGTAGAAAAATGATAAGTAGAATCAGATTGGTTGCTATGGGCAACATCTCCACTTCTATAAATTGGCACTTTAGTAAATATACCCCTAAGTCTGGTGACTCAGACATGTGATGTTATTGTGGCAGATGCGTCATGTACTACAACAAAGACTTGTGATGTTATTCTGGATGATGGTTCATGCACAATTAACTACATATTAATCATCATTATCAGAGAGCACTTGAGCCAGCTGATGATGATACACCTAGAAATAAACATGCATACGCTTGTGTCCACCTCTACTTAACTGTCACAGAACTTTGCCTGCATGAAAATACTCCACTGCATCCTAGTTCTGCCTTCTCACTCATATGTATGCCATTGAAATGTGTACAACTCTGAATCATCTGTGCCTGCATGCAAGGGCGTAGATACCATAGTTGCAGGAAGTTCAGCTGCTATGGGGCCCAGAACTGAGAGGGGCCCACCTTCCCTGTCAAAGTTACATATGTCATATACACTTTTCACTATTGGGGTGGTACAGTCGGAATACCGTTGCCGGATTCCTGACACCCATCAGATTGTCGATGATGGAATCCCAACAGGGTCAGAAGACCGATGCCAGAATCCAAACAGCCAGCATCCCCAATGTAAGTATAGTGGGCGGGTTAGGGCCGGAAGGGGGGGGGGGGGGGGTTAGGTTTAAGCATCACCCGGAGGAAGGGGGGTAGGGTTAAGCTTAAAGGGGGAGTTTAGGGTTAGGCTGCGGGGAGGGAGGATTGGAGTTAGGCACCACAGGGGGAGGTTAGGTTTAGACATTAAAGGGGATGGTAGGGTTAGGCTGCGGGGAGGGAGGATTAGGGTTAGGCACCACAGGGGGAGGTAAGGTTTAGACATTAAGGGGGAGTTTAGGGTTAGGCTGCGGGGAGGGGAATTAGGGTTAGGCACCACCGGGCGGAGGTAAGGTTTAGACATTAAGGGGGATGGTAGGGTTAGGCTGTGGGAGAGGAGTGTTAGATTTAACATGGGGATCCCGGCATCGGTATTGTGACTGCCGGTATGCCTCTGGTGGTCTGAACCCAGTCAAACAGCATCTCTCCTCATTACGCCTGGCAGCACAGACACCACTGTTGCAGAGCTTGAGGCATCTTGAGCAGTGTCTGACTCATGGAATTTAGGGACGTATTTTACACTTGCTGTTTTGATGTAAAACGCGTCCAACTCTACACAAGTCACTCTGTGGGTTGTCATGTTGATAAAACTCTTGTTTATGAGACGTTTGTCATTGCTTAGCTGCATTAATGCTAAGAGAGCCAGCCTGTCACCATGCCATGATGTTATCTCCTAAATTGTTATCAAACATTCAAGTAAAGAGTTACAGCTCATTTCAGTATTTCCCTTTTGTACATTGCTTGTGAAAACAGCTTGTAGCCACAGACACATACGTATTTTAGATTAATTTGCAGAAATAATATATTTATGTAAAGTGGCTTATGGTATGTCAGATGTTTGCATTCATGCTCAGTTTTTGTATATTCTTTATTTAATACAATTTACATAACTTACTTTACCTCACAAGTGGAGAAAAGGGAGAAGAAAAGTAAAGCAAGAGTTCTTAACAAGTACAGTGAAAAAAACAGGTTCCAATCAGGATGTCAACACATACAATTAGGTTAGGCTACAGTTACGGTTAGGCTGCAAACAGGGTTAGAGATAGGGGCCCTCATTCCGAGTTGATCGCTCGGTATTTTTCATCGCATCGCAGTGAAATTCCGCTTAGTACGCATGCGCAATATTCGCACTGCGACTGCGCCAAGTAATTTTACAATGGAGATAGTATTTTTACTCACGGCTTTTTCATCGCTCCGGCGATCGTAATGTGATTGACAGGAAATGGGTGTTACTGGGCGGAAACAGGCCGTTTTATGGGCGTGCGGGAAAAAACGCTACCGTTTCCGGAAAAAACGCAGGAGTGGCCGAGGAAACGGGGGAGTGTCTGGGCGAACGCTGGGTGTGTTTGTGACGTCAAAACAGGAACGACAAGCACTGAACTGATCGCACAGGCAGAGTAAGTCTGAAGCTACTCTGAAACTGCTAAGTAGTTAGTAATCGCAATATTGCGAATACATCGGTCGCAATTTTAAGAAGCTAAGATTCACTCCCAGTAGGCGGCGGCTTAGCGTGTGTAACTCTGCTAAAATCGCCTTGCGAGCGATCAACTCGGAATGAGGGCCAGGGTTAGGCTACGGTTAGGGTTACGCTTCAATCAGGGTTAGAGGTAGGGTTAGGCTATGGTTAGGGTTTGGCTGCAATTAGGGTTAGAGATAGGGTTAGGCTATGGTCAGGGTTAGGCTGACCCACAGGGAGACAGGAGATAGCCCGTTGGGCCCCACTACCTGAGGGCCCAACCCATCCCCTAGGGATCAGGTTCCAGACTCTGCATTTGAATTATAAATTATATATCTATTACATTATACTGCACAGAACTAAGGTGTATTTTCAACACTACATTGTTATTATTAGTCTGGTACATTATCGTACATGCACTAGCATTACTTACTATATATGTTTATCAAGGGGCCCAGACCAAGTCTCTGTGGTGGCTGGCCACACCCCTAAGCATGGGCCCCTATAACTGCATGCCCTTCATGCCCCAGTGCGACGCTGTCTGCAGGTCACAGACTTCTAATTACCCTTTAGATGTGACAATGTGGGAGTGTAGACATGGTACAGAATTGTCCAAGTTGCTTTCGAAGGTGCAAGCTGAAGTCAGGGTCACTGGGAGAGGTTCACAATGATGGACAGGCAGGGTCGGTACCAGGGATGGAATTTTTTTTTTTTTTTATGTTGAGGCCTAAACTTTTAGCTCCATCCATCCCACTGATAATTTGGCCCTGGTCGGTATACAGGAATCAGATAGAAACTAATAGCAACTGAAACGCTGGAGCACAGAAATAGTCCTGATACTCTGACACCAGCATTGTGCACAGGGTGCTGTAAGTTTATATAGGCTGTGCAATCAACTTCTGGTGCAAGACTGACATCACCAGTCAGCTGACCTAGTAACATGTACAGTATATCATGCAGTACTGAGTGCCCGCGCCTATAGGGCAGTATAGAGAGGGGGAGCAGACATGCTATTCTCCAGGAAAAGACAGCCAAAACTCACCATGGCTATTAGAGGGTCAGGAAGCCCAGAGAAGGAGACCCCGGAACGGCTACAGACCACCTGCGTGGCGAGAAAAGTTCACCTGTATCCTAGCCCTTAGAATGCACATTTTCATGGCTTGACTGGAAGAAATATATTGCATAGAATAATGTCAGAGCAAATAATTGTGCTATGATCCCTATGTGACCCTCTACTGTACTGTGTCTCAGCACAACAAAAGATTGCTTTGACTATTTACCGCTCACCTAATCTTCCTCTGGGTACCGCTTGGGCTGCTTTGTAAACTGCGTAGGTAGATTTTAATACAAAGTTTGATGGTGTGCCTTACATCTGATGCCTGAATCTTCCTCATCTTTACTTTTGGGTCTCTAACGTTCATTCAGACTCATTTGGTAGTATTATGCATGTTGGTAATTCTGCAATGAAAATCCAGAGATACTGTAGTCCTAAAGTAGGAGCGTCCAAACTTATAGTGCCATATTAAGTACTGTAAATGACTTTGAATGGAAGGCCACAATTTTTTTTCTTACAGGTTGTCCCCCACTTATGTGCCAGCCCAGAGCCCCCCTTCTGTGCCAGCACAGAAACCCCCCTTGTGAGCCAGCCCAGAACACCTACGTATGTGCCAGCACAGAGCCCCCTCTTGTGTGCCAACTCAGAGTCCCCCACTTATGTGCCAGCACAGAGACACTCCTTGTGAGCCAGTCCAGGGCCCTCACGTATGTGGCATCCCAGAGCCCCCCTTATGTGCCAGCCCACAACTCCCTCTTCTGTGCTAGCCCAGAGCCCACCTTGTGTGCCAGTTCAGAGCCTCAACTTGTGTGCCAACCAAGAGACCCCTTATGTTACTTACCTCTCCACAAATGTCCTCCTGTCAATTGTCTGCTGGTCTGTATCCAAGTGTTGTCTCCCTCAGATTGTCCATCCACTGCTGCAGCCATCGAGTCCTGGCCCCACTGCAGTCTGCACTGTCACTGTCATTCACAGCTTTAGAGAAGGGTTTGCCCAGTCCACCTGTAGAGATGTCCGGAGTTTCGGAGGAATCCCGGAAAGGGCACGGGCTGTATGTTTGGCCTGAGGGCCATAGTTTGACTGCCTCTTTCCTTATAGTACGGGAAATGTCCCTGCAACCATTTTATTGTTCATCATGTTTGCAGCTAAAAAAGACACACTTCTACAGTTCTCCAGAGTATTGTGGTGATTTGCATGCAGACCACTTTACGATGCACTCCCGCCCATGGGGGTCATTCCAAATTGATCGCTCGCTAGCTACTTTTAGCAGCCGTGCAAACGCATAGTTGACGCCCACGGGGGAGTGTATTTTTGCTTTGTAAGTGTGCGAACGCCTTTGGAGCCGAGCGCAGCAAAAACATTTTGTGCAGTTTCAGAGTAGCTCTGGACTTACTCAGCCCTTGCGATCACTTCAGTCTTTTTGGTGCCAGAATTGACGTCAGACACCCGCCCTGCAAACGCCTGGACATGACTGCGTTTTTCCAAACACTCCCAGAAAACACCCACAAACGCCCTCTTTCTGTCAATCACTTTGCATTCGGCTGTGCATATGGAATATTCGCTAAATCCATCGCCCAACATCGATCCTCTTTGTACCCGTACGACGTGCCTGTGCATTACGGTTCATACGCATGCGCAGTTTTGCTGTTTTTTTTTACCTGAGCGCTGCGCTGCGAAATTCGGCAGCGAGCGATCAACTCGGAATGACCCCCCCCCATATGCAGAAAAGGGGGAAAATGGTAGGGCAGCATATTTGACAAGGAAAAGTAGCATATACTCCCTTCATCATTCTAACACTGTCACATATAATCCCCCTCCTCATCCCCTGCCGCTTACCTCACATAGTAGAAGCAGCGACTTGCGCTTCAGTACCTGCAGTGTGTGCTAGACATTTGGGACCTGTGCCTAAGTTGGACGCATTAGATGCATTTTGAGCATTATAACATGTGCAGAGAGAGTTAGATTTGGGAGTGGTGTGTTCAAACTGAAATCTAAATTGTAGTTTGAAATAAAGCAGCCAGTATTTACCCTGCACAGAAACAATATAACCTACCCAAATCTAACTCTCTCTGCACATGTTATATTTGCCCCACCTGCAGTGCACATGGGGGGTAATTCTGAGTTGATCGCAGCAGAAACTTTGTTAGCAGTTGGGCAAAACCATGGGGGTCATTCCGAGTTGTTTGCTCGTTGCCGATTTTCGCTATACTGCGATTAGTCGCTTACTGCGCATGCGCAAGGTTCGCAGAGCGCATGCGCTTAGTTATTTTACACAAAAGTTAGGTATTTTACTCACGGCAAAACTAAGCTTTTTCATCGCTGTGCTGATCATAGTGTGATTGACAGGAAGTGGGTGTTTCTGGGCGGAAACTGGCCGTTTTATGGGAGTGTGCGTAAAAACGCAGGCGTTCGAGTTGCAAAACGCAGGAGTGGCTGGAGAAACGGGGGAGTGGTTGGGCAAACGCTGGTTGTGTTTGTGACGTCAAACCAGGAACGAAAAGGACTGAGCTGGTCGCAATGGCTGAGTAAGTCTGGAGCTACTCAGAAACTGCGGGGTAATCGTTACGAGAAAATTAGCGAAGCTTTCGTTAGCAATTCTGCTATGCTAAGATACACTCCCAGTCAGTAGCGGATCTTGCCAAGGGCAAGCAGGACTTTTGCCCGGGGCGCCGCCTTCCGGAGGGCGCCGCACCTTGGCAAGATCCGCTGCTGCTGTGGTGCCCCCCGCTGCCCGCTGTCCTGTGAAGGGAAACTAGACGCTACGCGTCTAGTTTCCCTTCGTGGGCTGCCCGCTGTGAAGGGAAACTAGACGCTACGCGTCTAGTTTCCCTTCCTGGAGAGGACCTTAACTGTAATGATGTGCGGTGCGCGTTGACGTCATCGCGCACCGCACATCCTACTAAAGTACAGGGGGCGTGGTTAGTTACGTTATGAAACCACGCCCCCTAATGCCGCCCGGGGCGCAAGAAGCCCCGGAACTGGCCCTGCTCCCAGTAGGTGGCGGTTTAGCGTGTGCAATGCTGCTAAAAGAAGCTAGCGAGCGAACAACTCAAAATCACCCCCCATGTGCACTGCAGGAGGGGCAGATGTAACATTTTCAGAGAGAGATAGATTTGGGTGGGGTGTGTTCAAACTGGAATCTAGATTGCAGTGTAAAAATAAAGCAGCCAGTATTTACCCTGCACAGAAACAAAATAACCCACCCAAATCTAACTCTCTCTGCAAATGTTATATCATACTTGCCTACCCTCCCGGAATGGCCGGGAGGCTCCTGAAAATCGGGTGACCCTCCCGGCCCCCCGGAAAGGTGGGCAAGCCTCCCGCTTTCCCCCTCGGCCGCCCGCAGCAGTGAACAAGTAGGCGGGCCGAGGGGGTCCGATGACGCGATTCGCGCTCCGTAGCTCCGCCCCCCGCTATGCAGCGCCTCGTTTCTCGGCACAGCACAGCGGGGGGTGGAGTCACGATGACGCGACCATGATGCAACGCCCCCGGACCGCCCATCCTGCTGCCGGCCACGCCCCCGAACCAACCGTCCTGCTGCCGGCTACGCCCCCATTCACCTACAACGCTGCCTCCTCCTGGAGGAGGAGGCAGCAAAGTAGGTAAGCCTGTGTTATATCTGCCCCAGAGCCGGATTAACAATGGGGCGGATGGAGGTGCAGCTCCAGGCCCCACATTGAAAATAGGCCCACAGGATCCCGTGCAATTCATCACTTATGAACAGCATACACCTCCGTCCCGGCTGAGGCTCCGCCTACTCCAGGCTGCAGCTGCCCACAGTGTGCACATCCACTCCCATCTCCTCCTGTTACCTGAAGCTCAGACTAGAGTCAGACCCCAGCCGCGATAAGCTCCGCCCCCTGGGTGGCCTGCAGCTGTGCTCCATCAGATTCTGTTTCTATGCAATCCAAGGCTGTTCCCAGAGCTCCGCCCACATGTCCGATTAGCTCCGCCCCTGGGCGGCCTGCAGCTATGCTCCATCAGATTTTGTTCCCATGCAATCCAAAACTCTGTCCCCGAAGCTCCGCCCACAGGTCCGATTAGCTCCGCCCCCTGGTCAGTCAGCAGCTTTGGCCGTATTGGGTGATATCTGAATTCCTGCAAATTCAGCTGCTGTTAGTCCTGTCCTTCCAGTCCTGTGCAACTTATACAAAGGGGGCCTCTGTGGCTTAAAGTGTGTGTAAATATACATATGTATGTATGTATGTATGTATATATATATATATATGTATGTATATATATATATATATATATATATATATGTATATATATAATACAGTATATGGGATGGCAGAGCCGTCACTAAATTATTGCCAAGTGGGCCTAGCACACAGTGCAGTTCGCCTGGGGGTGGAACCGGCAGCCACTGCAATGTCTGTTTTGCCGAGCCCGCAACTGAGAAGTGAAGAGACACACAGCATCTCCATGCACTCCTGATGCCCAAGAGGACCCATGAAGCAGGGGAAGTAAGGAGCGATCAGCCGGACAGCAGGTACTCTACTTAAATAGACAGACATCAGCCGCACTCACAGGAGTTAAGGTCCATACACACTAGATGACGTCGCTCTATAAACGACGTTGTCTAGTGTTTCCCCTCCGGGGCCGCGCGGTCGGCGGCCTCCCGTATACACTGAGCGATATGACAGTTCAAATCGCTCAGTGACGTCACGCAGCTCCTGGACGACAGTCCAGATAGAGCATGCATGCACTGCTGACAGCGACGATCGTAGCCGACCCGCAGGGCAGCGCATCGATCGTCACTGGCGCCATATACAGTTGCTGAGAAAATTAGCGACGTTGCTCAGGTAGGGGGAAAATGAGCTACGTCGCTCATTTCTCGGCAAGTGTGTATGGGTCTTTAGTGAAAGCAGTGTAGTTACTACTGCACTTGGATTGAGCAGCAGCGGAGTCTGACCGCTGGCTCCAGGCAGCATTGCTTGTGGAACGCCTTTTTGTATTGAGCAGCATTTCCAACTCTGAAACCCAGAAGAGGGTCTCCAATTAACCAGACCAGGGACACACGATAAAGGAGTCAGGAGAATCTGCTACTGTCCCCCATCTCCTGCTGTTCCCATCACTACTGCTCCGTTCATTCCCTCCTGTCCCCTGCACTACTGCACCATCTCCTGCTGTTCCCATCACTACTGCTCCCTTCATTCCCTCCTGTCCCCTGCACTACTGCACCATCTGCTGTTCCCATCACTACTGCTCCCTTCATTCCCTCCTGTCCCCTGCACTACTGCACCATCTCCTGCTGTTCCCATCACTACTGCTCCCTTCATTCCCTCCTATCCCCTGCACTACTGCCCCATCTCCTGCTGTTCCCATCACTACTGCTCCCTTCATTCCCTCCTGTCCCCCGCACTACTGCCCCATCTCCTGCTGTTCCCATCACTACTGCTCCCTTCATTCCCTCCTGTCCCCTGCACTACTGCCCCATCTCCTGCTGTTCCCATCACTACTGCTCCCTTCATTCCCTCCTGTAGCCTGCACTACTGCCCCATCTCCTGCTGTTCCCATCACTACTGCTCCCTTCATTCCCTCCTGTCCCCTGCACTACTGCCCCATCTCCTGCTGTTCCCATCACTACTGCTCCCTTCATTCCCTCCTGTCCCCTGCACTACTGCACCATCTCCTGCTGTTCCCATCACTACTGCTCCCTTCATTCCCTCCTGTCCCCTGCACTACTGCACCATCTCCTGCTGTTCCCATCACTACTGCTCCCTTCATTCTCTCCTGTCCCCTGCACTACTGCACCATCTCCTGCTGTTCCCATCACTACTGCTCCCTTCATTCCCTCCTGTCCCCTGCACTACTGCCCCATCTCCTGCAGTTCCCATCACTACTGCTCCCTTCATTCCCTCCTGTCCCCTGCACTACTGCCCCATCTCCTGCTGTTCCCATCACTACTGCTCCCTTCATTCCCTCCTGTCCCCTGCACTACTGCACCATCTCCTGCTGTTCCCATCACTACTGCTCCCTTCATTCCCTCCTGTCCCCTGCACTACTGCACCATCTCCTGCTGTTCCCTTCATTCCCTCCTGTCCCCTGCACTACTGCACCATCTCCTGCTGTTCCCATCACTACTGCTCCCTCCATTCCCTCCTGTCCCCTGAACTACTGCCCCATCTCCTGCTGTTCCCATCACTACTGCTCCCTTCATTCCCTCCTGTCCCCTGCACTACTGCACCATCTCCTGCTGTTCCCATCACTACTGCTCCCTTCATTCCCTCCTGTCCCCTGCACTACTGCACCATCTCCTGCTGTTCCCATCACTACTACTCCCTTCATTCCCTCCTGTCCCCTGCACTACTGCACCATCTCCTGCTGTTCCCATCACTACTGCTCCCTTCATTCCCTCCTGTCCCCTGCACTACTGCCCCATCTCCTGCAGTTCCCATCACTGCTGCTCCCTTCATTCCCTCCTGTCCCCTGCACTACTGCCCCATCTCTTGCTGTTCCCATCACTACTGCTCCCTTCATTCCCTCCTGTCCCCTGCACTACTGCCCCATCTCCTGCTGTTCCCATCACTACTGCTCCCTTCATTCCCTCCTGTCCCCTGCACTACTGCCCCATCTCCTGCTGTTCCCATCACTACTGCTCCCTTCATTCCCTCCTGTCCCCTGCACTACTGCCCTATCTCCTGCTGTTCCCATCACTACTGCTCCCTTCATTCCCTCCTGTCCCCTGCACTACTGCACCATCTCCTGCTGTTCCCATCACTACTGCTCCCTTCATTCCCTCCTGTCCCCTGCACTACTGCCCCATCTCCTCCTGTCCCCTGCACTACTGCCCCATCTCCTGCTGTTCCCATCACTACTGCTCCCTTCATTCCCTCCTGTCCCCTGCACTACTGCCCCATCTCCTGCTGTTCCCATCAATACACAGTGCCGGCAACAGAAATCCCAGGGCCCTGTACACTTATATCGCTGAGGGCCCACCCCTCGACCCCCACTTACAGAAGCACAGTGATACTCCTGGAAAAAGTGGAGAGAAGCCAGACATACATACACAGACAGAGACTGGCACACATAGAGATAGAGACTGGCACACACACAGAGCCTGGCGCACAGCTAGAGACAGAGCCTGGCACACAGCAGGAGACAGAGACTGGTGCACAGCGAGAAACAGAAACTGGCGCACAGCAAGAGACAGAGACTGGCGCACAAACAGAGACAGACTGGCATACATAGAAAGACAGAGACTGGCACACACACAGAGACAGACTGGCATACATAGAAAGACTCTGGGCGGGATGTATTAACATACATCGCCGCCCCTCGCCGGTTACCGCAGCGATGTTGATCGCATATGTACTAACATATGCGATCAACATCGCGATGCGGTGACGGAGGCCCCCCGCGATACCTGTTAGGTGGTCTGCGGGGGGTCTCCGTCACCTCCCCGGGGTCCCCACACTGGCTAGATGCCGGGAAGCAGCAGCAGGTTGCCCCCGGCTCCTCCTCCTCCCCCCTGCAGCCGGAAGGACTTCCGGCTGCGTTGCTAGGGGGAGGAGGAGATTACCTTCCAGGTCCAGGGCAGCCTGGAGGAAGGTAAGCCAGGGGGAAGGGGGGTCGGCGTCTGCGGCGGGGGTCGACGGTGTCGGCGGGTTGCGGCGGTCGGCGAAAAGAAGCCCATAGGCTTCTATAGGGTTTCGCCATCCAGAGATGACGAAACCCTGGACGCCGAAAACGCTGCGGTAGGGTCTTAGTAAATATGAAAATGCGGTAAAACCCCCGTTTTCGGGGGTTTTACCGCATTTTTGCTTTAGTACATCCCGCCCAGAGACTGGCACACACAGACAGATAACATCTACAATATAGAGAAATGCAGAAAATGCAATCAGCGGGACAGTGACTGTTACTATGACTTGAGTCACCAGTCTTCTTCTCACTCTTCTGCAGTGCTGCACTGCCAGCCAGAGAGGGTGTCTGTAGGGAGTAAATGGCAGTGGGGCTGCTGCGACCGCCTCATAGACTCGGCACCTGGTGCTTCACTTCGTGACTGCTCCTCTTTTTAGGTGGCCGGACCGCGGCGGCAAGGACAAATGGAGAAAGGCTGGCGCTGCACAATGACATCACAGTGTCCTTAATATGCGCAATGGACTGGACCAAACCACGTAATGCCGGTGACAGGGAGGGGGGGCGCCATAGTGGTTTAAAATTGGAAGTCATAGTGATGGTAAATTTGCTGTTATGCGCTGAGGCAATGTTTTTCTGCTCCTGAAACTCAGGGCCCCTCTAAACCTCTAGGCCCGGTACAGATGTACCCATTGACCATACCCCCCCCCCCCCCCCGTCGTCAGGCCTGTCGCTACTGCTCCCTTCATTCCCTCCTGTACCCTGCACTACTACCCCCATCTCCTGTTATTCCCATCACTACTGCCCAATTCATCCCCTCCTGTGTCCTGCACTACTACCCCCCATATCCCGCTGTTCCCATCACTACTGCCCCCTTCATCCCTTGCACTACTGCCCCCATCTCCTGCTTTTCCCATTACTGCCATCTCCTTCATGCTCTGCTGTTCCTTTCACTTCTGCTCCCACATCCCGTGCTGTGTTTCTTTATACTGTGCCCGCCTCCTACATATATCTCTCTCTCTCAATTCACCATTGTTGTGTGGCACAATGTGTATAAAGGGTACTACTATGTGGTGTAATATGTATAAGGGCTCTACTGTGCGGTGGAATGTGAATAAGGTTGCACTACTGTGTTGTATAATTTGAACTGGGGTACTATTGTGTGACAACGCCCATTTTTGGATGCATGACTTTGGCGCGCACTGTCCCTAGTCATGTTACGGCTGTGTGGGATAGTGGCGGTTCGGATGCCGGCAGTCAGAATACTGACAGCAGCATCCCGACGCACAGAATCCTGACATCTGCTAGGTAAGTATTCTGGTTCTTCTCGTCTGCCCCTCTAACCCTCCCCGCAGCCTAATCCTCCCTCCCTGCAACCTAACCCTAACCTCTCCCTGCAACCTAATCTTCCCCGCAACCAGAGCCGGTGGAACACACTCAGCAAGGGGATGCAAAGCAGGGAGGTGCTAGGGTGGAGAGGCGCTTTCCCTGCTCTGCATCCCACCTGCTGTACAGCCCGCTGTTGCTGCTGGCTGCTGCCGATGACAGGCAGCGGTGCCGGCATTGTAAAGCTGGAACGGGGAAGAATATCGCCGCTTAGCCTCACACTGTACTCCGCTGTCATGTAGTGCGGAGAGGATCCGTCTGGCTCATCCCTCCTCCCAGCAACAGCATCAGGCACCGGGACTAAGTACAGAATGGAGGACCTGCGTTCCGGCAAAACAGAAGCCCCGCCCTCCCAGGTCACGTCACCGGGCTCCACACGAGATCAGACAGAGACACCACAAGTTCAGAATGTAACGTT
Source organism: Pseudophryne corroboree (assembly GCF_028390025.1). NCBI lineage: Eukaryota > Metazoa > Chordata > Amphibia > Anura > Myobatrachidae > Pseudophryne > Pseudophryne corroboree. The sequence continues at coordinate 112,321,282 of NC_086445.1, read as the reverse complement.
TGTTCCATGCTCTGCCGTGTTCATATACCTGTCAGCTGGGGCTAGTGCACCTCTCCTGCACTCCCCATGAGGTAAGGTAGTCTCAGATGGAAACCAACCGCCATCCCAGCATCACCCTTCACTTGTGCACACAGAGAAGGGGGGGGGGGCAAGCTCTCCTGCCTAATCTCACTCTGTTGTTCTCTCACTAGTCTCTCCCTATGGATGTCTCTTTCCCCATGCCCGTCTCTCCCGCTCCTTATGGCCCCATCTCTGCCCATGCCATCTCCCTCCCCATAACTCTCTCTCCCCATAACTCTCTCTCCCCATACCCCCATCTCCCTCTCCCCCATGCCCCTCTCTCTCTCTTTCCCCCATGCTTCTTTCCCTCATGCCCTCTCTCTCCCCTATGCCTCTCTCTGTCTCTCCCCAGTGCACCCCCTCTCTTTCCTCCATGCAGCTCTTCCCCTCACCATTGTCTCTCCACGCCCATACTCTCTCTCCATCCATGCCTCTCTCTCTCCCGCTCTGATATATATATATATATATACTCCTCCAGCAATAACGCGGCAATCCAAGGGACTCTACTTATATAAAGTTTAATTGCGGTTAAAACATCAACATGTTTCGAAGCCGCAGCTTCTTCTTCAGGACTCACCGACAAACAAGTAACACATATACAAACACACATTTAAATACCTGCTGGTCACCATGTTCTCCCCTGCCCGTACCGCTCACAGCTGCAGCCGCCGAGTGTCCTCACGTACCTCACTTCCGGGTAAACGCCAGCTGATGTTGCCAAGCAACACCTTGCTTGCGCTCCAGCGTCAGAGATCCTTCCGGCATCGAACGGCGCTGACAGTGAACGGGGCTAAAAGGCAAGAGAAGTCCGAAGGAACCCCTCCCGGAAAAAAAGTTTAATCTTCAATTTGTCTAAAAGAGAACTTAATGTAACGGAACTACAAGTACTGCAAAAAGGTCTTTCGTTTGTACCCACTAACTCCCACGATGAGTTTAGGTGGAAACTTGATCACCATAGATTTTCAAGAAACCTGAGGCTGAAAGAGTATTTCCAGCATCAGCCCCCGTTGGTAGAACCCTCAGTATTTGATGCCTTCCTTAAAGGGAAATCAAGATCTAAATTTGATCCTATGTCCATGAATCCATCATTAAAAACGTTTGACCGTTTATTACAGGAATCAGTCACAAAATTCACTGCGGCACCAGGTAAAATCAGGAAGAATCTTTCAAGAGAGGAATCTATGGCATTGAAAAATCTCAGCACATATGATGATATTATCATTAGGCCCGCCGATAAAGGCGGGGCCATTGTGGTGCAGGACATTCACGAATATCGTTTAGAAATTAATCGTCAACTGAATGAGGAGGGAGTGCATAGTCAATTACCGGGGAATCCGACAGCGAAATTCCAGATAGAACTTCGGAACATTTTGAGGTTGGCAGTTCAAGATAGTATGATCACTGCTAAAATCAGTTTAGTGCTGGAGGTAGATCATCCGAGAGTCCCGGTACTGTACACTCTACCTAAACTCCACAAAGATAGTAGGACCCCGCCAGGTCGTCCAATTATATCAGCTCGTGGATCCCTGTATCACCCGACGTCACAGTTGTTGGACCATCTCCTGCAACCTCTATTGCTACTAAAGGACACTTTCTTGAAGGATACGACTGAATTCCTGAAACTGCTACGGAACATTGCTGTGGTCCCCAAAGGCACGCTGATGTGTTGCCTGGATGTATGCAGCTTGTATACATCAATACCCCATGAAGGCGGGTTGGCTGTTATGAGTAATTTCTTAACGGAGTTCCTTGACCCAAATGTATTTGATCATGATTTATTTTTGAAGCTGCTAGAATTGACCTTGCAGAGAAACTACTTTCTATATGATGGGCATTATTACTTGCAGCGACGGGGGTGTGCGATGGGGTCACCTGTGGCCCCATCGTACGCCAACGTATACATGTTTGAGCAAGAGGATAAGTTGCTTTTGAAGCATCCGATGGCATCTGGATGTATTCAATTATACACCAGATACATCGACGATATTTTCTTATTATGGTCAGGTGGCAGAGAAAAGTTTGTGGCTATCATGGATGAGATAAATGGGAGTACTTCGGCCATTAAATTTACATATGTGTGTAGCGAAGAACAGACACAATTTTTAGATGTACAGGTGACAATCCAGGAGGGGATTATTGAAACGGAAATATTCAGTAAAGATGTAGATAGGAATACTTTCCTTCTGGCTTCCAGTCACCACCCGTTACCATTGAAGCAGGGTTTACCGCTGTCTCAAATGATGCGGGTGGCTAGAATCACTAGTGATAAAGCAAAAGTTTCTGTCACAATTGACAAATTGATTACTAAATTTATCGCCAGAGGTTATGACCCTAAAATACTGCTCGATAACAAATTACAAGTATTGAGCATGTCCCAGTCAAGATTAATGCTATCCCGTAGTAGTAAGCCAGGTAAATTTTTACCCTGGGCCAGTAGTTTTTCCACAGCTAGTCCAGTAATTAAACATGCCACCAAGGCTTTGTGGCCAATTGTAGCTACTGATAGGGATTTGCCATGTTTTAGTGATGTACGTCCATTGGCAGCATTTAGGAGAGGTCGGAATCTCAAAGATAGACTGATGATCACAGATATTACAGGGAGAGGCATCCCTCGGATGCCCAATGTATATGTGAAACCAGCTGGTTGTTACAGCTGCCATAATTGCACGACCTGTAGATTTATGATAACATGCAAAACCTTCAATCATCCACATTCCCAAAAAAGCTACGACATCCGACATGTACTTACCTGTACATCATCGTTTGTGGTGTATGTGATCACATGCCCTTGTGGCTTGTATTATGTTGGTCAGACCTCACGCAAATTCCGTGAGAGGATGGCCTTACATAGGTCGGCGATCCATTTATCTTTGGGGGGGAAAACTAATGATCAACCGGTGGCCCGCCATTTCAAAATGATGGGCCACTCTTTAACTGATTTGAAATACTTTCTAATTGATCATGTACCGGATTCTCCAAGGGGAGGAGATCGCATAAAATCCTTAATTGTTACAGAGGCAAGGTGGATTGTTCGCCTCGATACAATTATCCCAAAAGGATTAAATGATAAAATTAATTGGAATACTCTCCTATAATTAGGCCCAAGGGGGTATAACTGAGAGGAAGTGTGGAATAAACAGTGGTACACCTCAGTAGTGGTAGAAATGTAGGAAGGGTATTCAAGTAATAATGGTGAGGGTATTCACTAAATCTTGTGGGTGTATAGGCTTTCTAGAGAAGAATAGGTTTAATCGTTTGATGTGATGATTAACAAGTGCTGTTTTTTAATATGATATGTTATACTGTGTCATCGGTGTGTGTCCTTTTAGCCCTGTTCACTGTCAGCGCCGTTCGATGCCGGAAGGATCTCTGACGCTGGAGCGCAAGCAAGGTGTTGCTTGGCAACATCAGCTGGCGTTTACCCGGAAGTGAGGTACGTGAGGACACTCGGCGGCTGCAGCTGTGAGCGGTACGGGCGGGGGAGAACATGGTGACCAGCAGGTATTTAAATGTGTGTTTGTATATGTGTTACTTGTTTGTCGGTGAGTCCTGAAAAAGAAGCTGCGGCTTCGAAACATGTTGATGTTTTAACCGCAATTAAACTTTATATAAGAAGAGTCCCTTGGAGTGCCGCGTTATTGCTGGAGGAGTATTGATTTCTTTATGCGAGCACCAGGACCGGTTGCAGTGAAGCGTGGAGTGCCGGCTGAATTGGATTGCTATATATATATATATATATATATACCGAGGGAAATGAACGGTAGCACTCAGGAGGCAGGTAAGTAGTGAAGCAAAAATGTGCTTTATCTACATTTCGGGGTACGTAGCCCCATCATGTGTCCTGATGACGGGGCTACGTACCCCGAAACGTATATAAAGCACCTTTTTGCTTCACTACTTACCTGCCTCCTGAGTGCCGCCGTTCATTTCCCTCAGTGTACAGACGGACCGCAGAGTCTGGTAGGAGGGCACCAGAGCACATAAACGATCAGCTGTATCCCTCTGCGTGCCGGACGTGCAATATATATATATATATATATATATATATATATACACAGCGACTCCCAGCTTGCAAATTATTTCTCCACCTGGTGTCTTCACAAAAATCTCTGTAGATTCGTGCAAAGGTGCAGCACTCGACACGAAGTCATTGACTGCGTGTCGATTCATTGCATTAATACAGCCTGAGTGCCGCACCTTTGCACGAATATATATATATATATATACACGAATATATAACTTGGAACCCCCCCCCCCCCCGGAAAAATCCTGCGTTTGCCTCTGCCCAGGTCTACCTCTTTTTTGTTGTGGCTATTACATGTAAGGGGCAATACCACTGTGGGTGTTATGTGTATAAAGGGCACTACTATGTGTGGTAGCGTGAATAAAGGACAATACTGTGTGGTATAATATGAGTCCGGCACTATGTGCAGTATAATGTGAATTATATTGTGCTACTGTGTGGTGTAATATAAATTGGGAATGCTATTGTGTGGCCATATCTCTTCCTTGTAAGTCCGCACCCTTCGGCGTGTACTGACCGTTTATAATGTATGGGAGTTAGGGCGCAAATTTATACTTTGCAGGTGGGCGCCAAACACCCTAGCACTGGCCCTGCCCGCAACCTAACCCTCCCCACTTAGTAGCCATAAAAATTACCACTGGGAACGGATAACCATGTAATACAGTATGTGATGGTTCCCCACAGCCTTTGCATGGGGAAGCCTTTTTAACTAGTATTGTAATGAATAATGATACTTGCAGTGCAAATTACATGTTTTATTAGCGCTATCATAGGATGGCAATGACAGTTTAAATTTGTTTGTTTTTTGTTCTTAAATAGATATATTTGTATGTAAAGACTTTTTTTTAGATTTCTTGTATTATCTGCAGGAGCAATTGTCCCAACCTCTGCAGTGGCATACAATAGGCCCTTCATAAGTTTCAGCTCCAGGCCCATGTGGACATTAATCTGGCACTGATCTGCCCCCCCCCCCCCCCCCTGCAGTGCACATGGTTTTGCCCAACTGCTAACAAAATTGCTGCTATGATCAGGTCTGAATTAAGCCCAATGTGTCAGTAGAAGGAAGTACTTTAATGCTATAATCACTGCACTAATGGTATTTAAGCTGCTCCAGCTCAGAAACACTAATTAGAAAAAAGTTAGATGGTGGAGCACTTGAAGAAGTATGTGTCAATATGGTATGTGTAAGCGCTAGTACCTGTAAGGAAAAAAAAAGGGGTTGATCAGTAGTAATGTGTAAAGCCCTTTTTTAAATTTTTGTACAGGGAGTCCGTGGTGGATGAGTTCCTTTTTTCTTAGCCGTCTGTGAAAGCCGCCCAGCATGTAAGGTGGTACGGGAGCTTACTCACTATCCCTACATCTGCCTACCTGCTCTGCGAGCCAGTGGGCAGAGATGCTCGCACCAGGTAGGCCAATGTAGGGAAAGTTAGTAAGCTCCCGTACCACCTTACGGACTCAACCCCTTTTTTCTAGAAGAAGCAAGTACCTGCATCTATGGCGGATATCGAGCGAACAGATATTAACTTCAAGTGAGCGTTTCTGGGTGGCAACTGGGCGGCGGGTATTATTAAGATGCATGAAACGGTTGCCTGTGATGGGAGTGTTGTATGCGTGTAGTGGTTGGGCTGCCTGTTTCAGATGGATCTTTTGTAGCCAGCATACAGTAAGTCAGGTGGAAGTCCAGATCTGATAATGACGACTTCATCACAGATGCAAAAAAACAGCAGGCGGTATGACTGGGACTTAAATTAAACAAATACATACAGATAGCGTCATTAGTATATCTTAGTACATAGGCTGCTGCAAATTTGGTCATGGCTGCTTTTGACGCAGAATCAGGTCCTTTGTGTGGGGCAGGGGCACATTGAGTAGATGAAGCCTTGTGCCCAGGTCAGCTTAAGCCAAAACTGGTTACAGTTAAGCCCCATCCGTACACACTGGGTGATAACACTAGACAATATGAATGATAATGAAGGTCTGTTGTTCATATCGTTCACCCACAGGTCATTCTCGTTTTTCAGACATTATCTGCCGTACATGCAGCTCAACTTCGACTATGTAGTTGAGCCGCATGTTCGGGGAGTGCGGGGGATGACGTCACTGAACTATATCATTCGTCAATATCGTTCAGTGTGTATGCACTGGCGATCTCCCCTAATTAGCAATGGGCCTAATTCTGAGTTGATCGCAGCAGCACATTTGTTAGCAATTGGGCAAAACCATGTGCAGTGCAGGGGAGGCAGATATAACATGTGCAGAGAGAGTTAGATTTGGGTGGGGTGTATTCAAACTGAAATCTAAATTGCAGTGTAAAAATAAAGCAGCCAGTGTTTACCCTGCACAGAAACAAAATAACCCACCCAAATCTAACTCTCTCTGCACATGTTATATCTGCCCCCCCTGCAGTGCACATGGTTTTGCCCAATTGCTAACAAACTTGCTGCTGCGATCAACTCAGAATTACCCCCTATAAGCGATATAGCGCTGATTGTTAACTAGGAGAGGTCGCCCAGTGTGTGAACGGCTTTACACTAGAAAAATAGAGCCTTCAGGTTTTAGTATTTCTCTGTGAAGAGTTAATTTCATGCAGAAACTAATTTAGAAACACTCACCTAGAGATTACAGAATAGATACTAATTCTATAAATAAATGCTCCAAATCTCACTTCAACAAGGCGCCCATAACTTTATTGTGATTACATAAACCTTTTCTTAAGCTAGCTTATCACTAAAATAAAACGACACAACACACTGAAATAAAGACACGGACACGGTAGCTGGAGTTAAAGGTCAGACGATATTTGTGCTGGCCTCACCACTCTTTTCTCTGGCAAACGTTCGGTTCCCGCAGGGGAACGTCTAAATGTCCAACCGCAAGAGAAGGACACACCTGCCGTCCTTCTAAAGAAGGTGCCCCACAATGACCACTTATGCCTGTGTGACCGCTGGTTGGTAGCGACTTCCAGCCAATCTGGCTTTCAATAGCCAACTGAAGGAAACAAAAACAAATCAAATGCAATCCGGGAGGGCGGGCGGGCATACAATGAATGCAGTGGCGTAACTACTGCCCCCGCAGCCCTCGCGGTGGCTTGGGGGCGAGGGGCTGCGGGGGCGCCACTGATTACAGCAGACTGACATGCGGACGAGCGTCCGCATGTCAGTCTGCTTTCTCCTTCCCTCCGCCTTTTATTGGAGGGACACGGAGGGCGCAGCGTGTGCCTCTCCTGTGTCCCTCCTGAGTCCTGCATCATCTCCGGCGGCCCGCGGGTCTAATAGGGGGAAGTGCCGTTCGTGAGCTCTAATTGGCTCACGAACCGGCACTTATTCCTATCAGACCTGCGGCCGCCGGAGATGATGCAGCAGGAGGGACACAGGAGAGGCACAGGAGAGGCACACGCTGCGCCCTCCGTGTCCCTCCAACAAGCGGCGGCGGCGGCACTGGGGGGAATATCTGGCACTGGGGCATATCTGGCACTGGGGGGGGGGGGGATGTATGGCACTGGGGCATATATGGCACTGGGGGGGGGATGTCTGGCACTGGGGCATATATGGCACTGGGGGGTGGGGGATGTCTGGCACTAGGGGGGATATCTGGCACTGGGGCATATATGGCACTGGGGGGGGATATCTGGCACTAGGGCATATCTGGCACTGGGGGGGGGATGTCTGGCACTGGGGGGGATATCTGGCACTGGGGCATATATGGCACTGGGGGGGGGTATCTGGCACGGGGGTGGATATATGGCACTGGGGGGGGGATGTCTGGCACTGGGGGGGAATATCTGGCACTGGGGGGGGGATATCTGGCACTGGGAGGGAATATCTGGCCCTGGGGCATATATGGCACTGGGGGAGAATATCTGGCACTGGGGGCATATATGGCACTGGGGGGGAATATCTGTCACTGGGGGGGGGGATATATGGCACTGGGGTGGAATATCTGGCACTGGGGGCATATATGGCACGAGGGGCATATCTGGCACTGGGGGCATATATGGCACTCGGGGGGAATATCTGGCACTGGGGGCATATATGGCACTGGGGGGGGGATATCTGGCACTGGGGGGGGAATATATGGCACTGGCGGCATATCTGGCACTGGGGGAATATCTGGCACTGGGGGCATATGTGGCACTGGGGGGGAATATATGGCACTGGCGGCATATCTGGCATGGGGGGAATATCTGGCACTGGGGGCATATGTGGCACTGGGGGGGAATATCTGGCACTGGGGGCATATCTGGCACTGGGGGGAATATCTGGCACTGGGGGCATATGTGGCACTGTGGGGGGGGGGGGTATATGTGTACCTGGCACATGGGGGGGGGGGGGGCTATATTTGGCACCGGGGGCATGTGAGTACCTGGCACCGTGGGAGAATATCTGGCACTGGGGACATATGTGGCACTGGGAGCACAGCCCTAGCAACAAGGACTACCTCCTAGCAACGAGCATGACACCCAGTGCATGAAACACCTGACAACGAGCATGACACCCAGTGCATGAAACACCTGGCAACGAGCATGACACCCAGTGCATGAAACCCCTGACAACGAGAAGGTAATTGAAAAGTAATTAGAAGCCTTACTGTAGGACTTAATGTGTAATGGGCATTACGGTGTGTGGCATAATGTATCACGGACATTGCGGTGTGTGTCATAATGTGTCACAGGCATTACGGTGTATGGTATACTATATCGCGGGCATTGTGATATGTGGTATAATGTCTCAGGGTCATTGCAGTGTGTGGCATAATGTATCACGGACATTGCGGTGTGTGTCATAATGTGTCAGGCATTACGGTGTGTGGTATACTATATCACGGGCATTGTGGTATGTGGTATAATGTCTCAGGGTCATTGCAGTGTGGCATAATACATAACGGGCATTGCGGTGTGTGGCATAGGGTATAACGGGCAGGGCATTGCGGTATGTGTCACAGGCATTATGGTGTATGGTATACTATATCACGGGCATTGTGGTATAATGTCTCAAGGTCATTGCGGTGTGTGTCATAATGTGTCACAGGCATTGTATGTGCTATAATGTATCAGGGGCATTGCAGTGTGTAGCATAATGTATAACGGGCATTGTGATTCCCGTCATAATGTGTCGGGGGCATTACGGTGTGTGGCATAATGTGTCACAGGCATTACGGTGTGTGGCATAATGTGTCGGGGGCATTACAGTGTGTGCATATTGTGTCATGTGCATTGTTGTGTGCGGCATAATGTCTAAGGGCCATTGCAGTATGTGGCATAATGTATACTGGGCATTACTATAAGGAGGAAAAATGACAAATAATGTAAGGGGCATGAATCAGGATTATTTTTCTTTCCTGTGGTGGCTAACGTCTGGGCGTGCAGGTTGCAAAACTGGGGTATAAGGTAGTCTTTTCCTGCAATACCACGCCCCTTTATGAGAAACCACGCCCATTCCAACAAAACCACGCCCCTTTTTTTGCAGCGCGCGCCGAAGGCTCCCAATTATGCGGAGGGGGGGGGGGGGCGCCAAAGAATTTTTTGGCTTGGGGGAGAAAAATTTCTAGTTACGCCACTGAATGAATGGCAAGAGGAAGTCTGAGGCACATGACCCTGCCCTATATACTATCCTAAGACCAACCCATTAAGCTTGATGGACAACCCTCTAATCCAATAGGAAAAAACCACCGGAAAAAAATGATCTAACTGCAAAGTAAAAAAGTAAAAAGGTCAGTTATTTACAGTACTAGTGCTTGTCCCAGCAATGCACTGCCTGGGCTTTTCTCTCTTTCTCCTGTCTCTCTTCAATGCCCCCCTCTTTTTCTCCTCCTATCTCTTCCCATCTTACTCCACCTCTCTCTTCCTTCTCTTTCTCTCCTCCCTCTTATTTCTCTTTCTTCCTCTGATACTCCTTCCCCTCCTTTTCTCCCCTTTTACTGTTCACCACTTCATTGCCTTGTAAGTGATTGCCCCTTTAAACTCAGGCGTCATTACATCCAGCCCTTACTCATTTTTTTTTAATTATTATTATTATTATTATTACTAGTACTTTACTTCTTCTCCTCCTTCTTGTCCTCCTCCTCCTTATCCTGTATTTTTAAAGCATCACAAAGTGTCCACAGCTCCGTACAGGGTACATACAATGCAACAGTTAACCATAACAGATCAATGGTACATTAAATGTAAAATGACATACAGTATCATAAATATCATTGGACAAGAGATAACAATAAAACTGACAAACTGGGTAGGACATTGTCTAGAGAATGAGGGTTGGGGACTCGCTATTTCTAGACAGGCAAGTGGATGTTAGTCAATATTTTCATCCGTTGTCGCGGGGCACCTAAAAGGTATGGGGCCCATAGGCTGGTGCCTACTCTGCCTATTTGGTAGTCCAGCACTGCAAGGAAGACAGAAGAGTGATGATATTTTAGGAGTAGGGACGGTTCGCTTTGATGTAAAGGTATGTTTTGAGTGAACGTTTGAAGCTGCCAAGATTGGGAGAAAGTCTGATTTAACAAAGGATAATGGGGGTCATTCCGAGTTGATCGCTAGCTACCGTTGTTCGCAGCATTTCTGCGCATGCGTATGCACCACAATGCGCATGCGCGTCGTACGGGTACAATGAGCATCGTGGGGTTTGCACAGAGTCTAACGAACATTCCTGTCGCACGGCCGAACGGAGGAAGATTGACATGAAGTGGGCGTTTCTGGGTGTCAACTGACCGTGTTTGGAAAAACGCAGGCGTGGCAGAAAAAACGCAGGCATGGCTGGGCGTTCGCTGGGTGGGTGTGTGACGTCAAAAGCCATCCCTCCGTCGTTAGAATCAACGCACACGAAGAGTAACTGCAGGGCTGGTCTTGTTTTGCACAAAAACATTTTGCAGGCGCTCGGCTGCACAAGCATGCGCACTTCTGCAAAGCGAAAATACACTGCCCAGTGGGCGGCGACAATGCGTTTGCACGGCCGCTAAAAACTGCTAGCGAGCGATCAACTTGGATTGACCCCCTATGTTCCAAAGGAGGAGGATAAAGCTGAAAAAAATCTTGTCAGTTAACATGAAAGTAGGTAACCAGGGTAGCAGTTGGTGGAAGAATGGAGGGATTGGCAGGGAATTTGAACAGAAATGAAGGTGGAGATGTAGGAGGGGCAGAGCGATTGAGTGCTTTATAAATGAGGGTAAAAGGTCTGATCTTATGATGCTTCTTTTGATGGTGTTGTTCCTGAATTAGTTTCCTTCTACTTCCTCTATACCAGGGCTGTCTTAATTGTAGGCCCTGGGCAAAGCAATGCACTGGGGCCCATACCCACCCATTCAATGGGAGTAAAAAAAAAAAAAATATCATAACTTACACTTCCTGTGGTTGCACACTGTCTCTCCACATGCTTCCATACAGTGAACGGCCATCAGCACTCTAATTGTTGAATAGCTCCAACCATCCACCAATCAGCAAGCTGTCTGGCTGTAGGCTGGAGACAGGTAGAGAATGCTGCACTCTGATTGGTGGATAGCTCTAGCCGTCCATCAGCAAGCAGACAGCCATTCCGTGTCTTGCTGCTGCCTGGGAGGCAGCTAGAGAATGTTACCAGGCAACTCTGATTGGGTGTAATTCACATTCAGAGTTGCCAGGCAGTATTCTCTACCTGCCTCCCAAGAAGCTTTATTATAGATTTCCAGTTTTTGTGAGAGCAATCTATAACTGAATGCAGAGCCGGCCCTAGGCATTGGCAAACTAGGCAAATGCCTAGGGGCACCAGCAGCTTCTGCTGATTCAAATGATATGCGGCATGTCTATATTCTTTTGTGTGACTGTGGCTGAATCTGCATACGAAATGCTACTTTACAGTGTATTCCTGGAAATCACTGTAATGTAGCATATCGCATGCAGATACAGCCACAGTGTGGTGTGGTGTTATGCGAATAAGGAGCAATTCAGTGTGATGTAATGTGAATAATGGGCACTACTGTGAGGAGTAATGTCTATAAGGTAAAGTGGTATTACTGTGTGATGTAATGTGAATTAGGAACACTATTGCATGATAAAATGTGAATAAAGTTGCACTACTGTGTGGTGTAATTTGAATTGGGGTTACTATTGCATGGCCTTGCCCCTTCCCAGCAAGAACACACCCCTTTTTGGGCTGTGTGCTGAATGTGTGCACTGTTCCTATTTAAAAAATAGTGGGTAGGAGCACCAAAATGAGGACTGCTATGGGTGAGGGGTGATGGTGCTTGGAAAGGGGTGCAGGGTCAGAGGAGGAACTAGCGGTGGTGCTAGGGGGCACCAGCCAAAATCTTGCTTAGGGCATCATATTGCTTAGGGCCGGCTCTGACTGAATGCTAGAATTAGGCAAGCCCTATAGGTTTATCTTTAACTTCTGTCCAGCTACTGGTATATGATGGAGTACAGCAAATCTTTCTCATTGTTAACGGCTTCCTGATATTCTCCATAAATCATATTTCATTATATCACTTTTTTTGATCCACAGACACACTTGTTCATGGCAATCCATACAGCAATTACATACAATATTAAAAGCGATCTGCCGGCCATTTTGTTAGTTAAACCAATGTTGATAAGAGTGTAACCAGTGCATTCATTAGGAACCAGTACTGAATGGCTAGGCTGAATATTGTTGTAGCTCTTGGGGGAGATTTATCAAAGCTTGGAGAAAGATAAAGGACAAACCAATCATCTCCTGTCAAACCAATCATTTCAAACACAGTATGTAACATGACAGTTAGGAGCTGATTGGTTAGTACTTTATCCCTCGCCAAGGTTAGATATATCTCCCGTAAATCACTGTCTATAGGTGACAGGTTGTCTTGAAATCACTTTCTTTTCTTGGTATACTAGAAAACAGTGTTTTACATTTAGATTGATTTTAGTGTAGTCTTTGCGCTGTGTTAGCTAACAGCGTGGGCCCTGTTTAGCTATGCTTCATTCTATAAAAATGTTAAATATAATGTAAATATTTCCAATCAGTCTAATTTACATGAAAAAATAAACAATGAAGATTATTATATTTGAACCACACTACTAATAAATGTGGGATTTAGAGCAGTTAATGTAAAGTGTTTATTAGATCACTACAGATGAGCTTACTTTATAAAAGCCTCTTGAGAAAAACTGCTCTGATTTATCTAAACGGAATCTCTAACCCAAGGGATTCATGCGGCTGCTAAATGGTTCAGAGAAATCCGGAAATAGAAAATCTAATTTGCAATAAAATGTGCACGCCAGTCATATGTTAGCCAACACTGTAAAACTGTTTTGCACATACTAAATATAACCTGCTGATTTTCATTTTCTCACACCACTCAATTTACCTCTCTCATCCATTTCATATCAGATTTGTGATTCCAGGGCAAAGATCACATTTGTTTTAATCCATTCCTTATGTATTACACAAGTATAGCAGATGATGTTTACAAATGAGCAGTAGGGTAAATATTTCCGTTTCCACTTTTTATTGTATCAGGGTTTCATATATTTGGGGGAGATGTACCGAATCTTCTAAGGAGGACGACTGAAGAAGTCACCCACAGCAACCAGATTGTAACCTTCAATCCACTCTTCTATTTTCCTTTTCTGTCCCACCTCTCACTTATTGTTTCCATCACTGGGGGTAATTCCAAGTTGATCGCAGCAGGAATTTTTTTAGTAGTTGGGCAAAACCATGTGCAGTGCAGGGGAAGCAGATATAACATGTGTAGAGAGAGTTAGATTTGGGTGTGGTGTGTTCAATCTGCAATCTAAATTGCAGTGTAAAAATAAAGCAGCCAGTATTTACCCTGCACAGAAATAATATAAACCACCCAAATCTAACTCTCTCTGCACATGTTATATCTGCCTCCCCTGCAGTGCACATGGTTTTGCCCAACTGCTAAAAAATTTCCTGCTGCGATCAACTTGGAATTACCCCCACTGTCCTCTTTCCTGTCTCTCAAGTGTGCTGTCTGGGTGTCATGCTTGCTTCCTCCCTCTCCGTCAGGGAACCGTCCCCAACAAGCGTGTACGGGTTAGGGGGCCATCCCTGTTGAGATTCTCAATAGCGGGATGCCCCAGTTGGTATTCTGCCCACCGGCATCCCGCCGACCGGCATTTCAAGCCCAACCTCTCCTTCACATCCATCTCCCTATCCTGCCATTTCTACAGTACAATATCGGTAGAATTCAGTCCTTCCTAAACCATGAGAATACCAATTCTCTTTCTCATACCCTCTCATCGCATTGGGTAGGCTTCACTGGCAGGCGGGATCCCGACAGTCAACATACCGATGCCGGGATCCCGGCCACCAGAATACCGGCAGGGGGGCAAGCACGCTCGCTGCACTCGCCACACCGCTCACCACAGGTTCTATTCCCACTCTATGGGTGTCGTGGACACCAAAGAGTGGGAATAGCCCTCGCCCCCCTGTCGGCATTCTGGCGGCCGGGATCCCGGCATCGGTATGCTAACCGCCGGGATCCACTTGGACTGTTGTAATCTCCTGCCCTCTGGTCTTCTCTCTCAGCTATTTTCTCTTATAGATCTTCAATGCTACTGTTCATCTTAGCTTCCTATGCTGTCACCAGATTAAGAGAGACATTTACTAAGCAGTGATAAGAGTGGAGAAGTGAGCCAGTGGAGAAGTTGCCCCATCAACCAATCAGCAGCTCTGTATAATTTTATAGTATGCAAAGTATAGATGTTACTTCAGTGCTGATTGGTTGCCATGGGCAACTTCTCCACTGGCTCACTTCTCCGCTCTTATCACTGCTTAGTAAATGTCCCCCTTACTCTCTTCTTAAACTCCTTCACTGGCTCCGGTTCTGCTACAGAAAACCAGTTTTAGCACCTTCCCTAACTTTCTAAGCATATTTATTACATACTAGGTGCTTCATCGCGCCCTACGGGCGCTCTTCACACCGTCGCAAGGGGCTACGCCCCCTTAACCCTTGCATGACTTTCTGGGGTTCAATATTTGTATTATATAAAGTATTACCTGCATTCCTTTGTTAGTGGTTAAATATTGCACAATGAAAGGGCGTGCGATGGTGAAGGAGGTGCAGCCCCTTGCGACGGCGTGAACAGCACCTGCAGGGCATGATGTACAGAATGTAGCGGGTGCGGGGGGGGACTGCGGATGGGGGAGGGTGTCTGTAGATGCTGCGGGTGGAGGGGGGCGGAAGCAGGGAGGGCCCCGGATGGGGAAGGGTCGGGAGGTGCTGCGGATGGGGGAGGGGCAGAGGAGTGGGGGCTGCAGATGGGGGAGGGGTCCGGAGGCACTGCAGGTGGGGGTGGGGCAGGGGTGCCACAGGTGGGAGAGGGGCAAATGCGGGGATGTTGCGGATGGGTGAAGGGTTCCGGAGGTGCTGTGGGATGGGAAGGGGCGGGGGTGCCGGGGGTGGGGTAGGGGGTCCGGAGGCACCATGGGTGGGGGAAAAGCAGGTACAGGTGGTGCGGCGGATGGGTAAGGGGGTCTAGCTTGTCTCTGACTCTGGGTGCACCACCAGAACCACTTATCCAAATACGAATTATTCGTGTACATCATACAGGTATTCTGGTACTCTATTACTATTTACTATCCAACTCTGAACTCTTAGAACTGGTGCGGAATCATTTCTACTTTGTGAGATACTTACGTTGAAACCAGAGTTTTGACTGAATAAAATATATGAAAAATACTGATAATTTGTTTGAAATATCTTCTTTGCATTATTCTAATAATTTTTATAGCCCAAACTCTGGAGTAAGAAGTCTATGGCAGGGGAGGCAGTGCCTCACCTGTGTATCCTTTCCACACATCTCTAATCAAAACTCACCAGATTTCCAGGAGTTTATAATGCTGCACCTGTGTATAATGCCCAGATGTACCATTTGGCTCATATATTGCATGTAAATCTGGCTCTGGTGTTAGCCAGTGCCTCCTGAGCCATTTAGCTCACCGCACATCCCTGGGGGGTACGTACCGTGGGCCCCACAGTTTTAGGGGCCTCCCTGGCTGGAGTAGCTCTGTCCCAGCTCTGTAGCTCCCCCGTCCTGCCAGCAACAGCAGCAGCATTGTGCTACATTCAGCACACTCTTCTGCGTGTTGGCAGGTCTGCGGTGGTGCAGGGAGGCAGCAGGGAGGCCTCCCTGCTTTCTTCTGCCTGTGCGGGTGTGTAGTGGGAAGCGACCACCCCCTCTGGATTTACCCCTAGCTGAGGGGCCAAAATCCCATAAAAAAAAAAAAAACTCCGAAATGTGCATAAGGGGGCGTGGCCACGAGGGACGCGATTAGGCCACGCCCCCAAACCCACAGCAGGCACAGCAATGAGATAGAACCCCCCTGTTTCAAGTGCCCTGGGTCCCCCGGACTCATAATCCGCCCCTGGGGGCATGCCAGCAGCTCACAGAGCGCTGGGCATGCCCCCTCACTGACAAAAACGGGGGCCCTCCCATGAAACCACGCCCATTTTCGTTGACCACGCCCCATTTTCGCCGCCTGTGTGTCCCTCCTTCTGCCTGAAGAAAGCTGGGAGGTATGCACCCCTGCCTGTGCCATGCCCATACCATCTGCTTCTGCTCCTAGTCTCCTATAGATTTGGCCAGATCTGTGACTCATTTGACTAACTCCGCCCAGTGTTGTGACTCCGCCCAGCGTTAGCAAATGAGTCACAAAGTCACAGATCTGGGCTATTATAGGAGATTTTACTTGTTATCATTTTCCTTTGTACTGCCTGTTTGTACCTTTTAAATAAGAATTTACTCACCGGTAATTCTATTTCTCGTAGTCCGTAGTGGATGCTGGGGACTCCGTAAGGACCATAGGGAATAGCGGCTCCGCAGGAGACTGGGCACAACTAAGAAAGATTTAGGACTACCTGGTGTGCACTGGCTCCTCCCTCTATGACCCTCCTCCAGACCTCAGTTAGGAAACTGTGCCCGGAAGAGCTGACACAATAAGGAAGGGATTTGGAATCCCGGGTAAAACTCATACCAGCCACACCAATCACACCGTACAACTCGTGATACTATATCCAGTTAACAGTATGAACAACAACTGAGCCTCACGAACAGATGCTCTTAACAACAACCCATTAGTTAGGCAATAACTATATACAAGTATTGCAGACAATCCGCACTTGGGATGGGCGCCCAGCATCCACTACGGACTACGAGAAATAGAATTACCGGTGAGTAAATTCTTATTTTCTCTGACGTCCTAGTGGATGCTGGGGACTCCGTAAGGACCATGGGGATTATACCAAAGCTCCCAAATGGGCGGGAGAGTGCGGATGACTCTGCAGCACCGAATGAGCAAACTCAAGGTCCTCCTCAGCCAGGGTATCAAACTTGTAGAATTTAGCAAATGTAGCAGCTCGGCAAAGTTGTAAAGCCGAGACCCCTCGGGCAGCCGCCCAAGAAGAGCCCACTTTCTTTGTGGAATGGGCTTTTACAGATTTAGGATGCGGCAGTCCAGCCGCAGAATGTGCAAGTTGAATCGTACTAAGAAGAGCCCACTTTCTTTGTGGAATGGGCTTTTACAGATTTAGGATGCGGCAATCCAGCCGCAGAATGTGCAAGTTGAATCGTACTACAGATCCAGCGAGCAATAGACTGCTTTGAAGCAGGAGCACCCAACTTGTTGGGCGCATACAGGATAAATAGCTAGTCAGTTTTCCTGACTCCAGCCGTCCTGGAAACATAGATTTTCAGGGCCCTGACTACGTCCAGCAACTTGGAATCCTCCAAGTCCTTAGTAGCCGCGGCACCACAATAGGTTGGTTCAAATGAAAAGCTGATACCACCTTAGGAAGAAATTGGGGACGAGTCCTTAATTCTGCCCTATCCATATGGAAAATCAGATAAGGGCTTTTACATGACAAAGCCGCCAATTCTGACACACGCCTGGCCGAAGCCAAGGCCAACAGCATGACCACTTTCCACGTGAGATATTTTAGTTCCACGGTTTTAAGTGGCTCAAACCAATGTGACTTAAGGAAATTCAACACCACGTTGAGATCCCAAGGTGCCACTGGAGGCACAAAAGGGGGCTGAATATGCAGCACTCCTTTAACAAACATCTGAACTTCAGGCAGTGAAGCCAGTTCTTTTTGGAAGAAAATCGACAGAGCCGAAATCTGGACCTTAATGGAACCTAATTTGAGGCCGATAGTCTGTAGGAAGTGCAGAAATCGACCCAGCTGAAATTCCTCCGTTGGGGCCCTTCTGGCCTCACACCACGCAACATATTTTCGCCATATGCGGTGATAATGGTTTGCGGTCACCTCCTTCCTAGCTTTAATAAGCGTAGGGATGACTACCTCCGGAATGCCCTTTTCTTTTAGGATCCGGTGTTCAACCGCCATGCCGTCAAACGCAGCTGCGGTAAGTCTTGGAACAGACAGGGCCCCTGCTGCAGCAGGTCCTGTCTGAGCGGCAGAGGCCATGGGTCCTCTGAGATCATTTCTTGAAGTTCTGGGTACCAAGCTCTTCTTGGCCAATCCGGAACCACAAGTATAGTTCTTACTCCTCTCCTTCTTATTATTCTCAGTACCTTGGGTATGAGAGGCAGAGGAGGGAACACATAAACCAACTGGTACACCCACGGTGTCACTAGAGCGTCCACAGCTATCGCCTGAGGGTCCCTTGACCTGGCGCAATATCGTTTTAGCTTTTTGTTGAGGCGGGACGCCATCATGTCCACCTGTGGCCTTTCCCACCGGTGTACAACCATTTGGAAGACTTCTGGATGAAGTCCCCACTCTCCCGGGTGGAGGTCGTGTCTGCTGAGAAAGTCTGCTTCCCAGTTGTCCACTCCGGGAATGAACACTGCTGACAGTGCTAACACATGATTTTCCGCCCATCGGAGAATCCTTGTGGCTTCTGCCATCGCCATCCTGCTTCTTGTGCCGCCCTGTCGGTTTACATGGGCGACCGCCGTGATGTTGTCTGACTGGATCAGCACCGGCTGGTGTTGAAGCAGGGGTCTTGCCTAACTTAGGGCACTGTAAATGGCCCTTAGTTCCAGAATATTTATGTGTAGGGAAGTCTCCTGACTCGACCATTGTCCCTGGAAGTTTTTTCCCTGTGTGACTGCCCCCCAACCTCGAAGGCTGGCATCCGTGGTCACCAGGATCCAGTCCTGTATGCCGAATCTGCGGCCCTCTAGAAGATGAGCACTCTGCAGCCACCACAGCAGCGACACCCTGGCCCTTGGAGACAGGGTTATCAGCCGATGCATCTGAAGATGCGATCCGGACCACTTGTCCAACAGATCCCACTGAAAGATCCTTGCATGGAACCTTCCGAATGGAATTGCTTCGTAAGAAGCCACCATCTTTCCCAGGACTCGCGTGCAGTGGTGCACCGACACCTGTTTTGGTTTTAGGAGGTCTCTGACTAGAGATGACAACTCCTTGGCCTTCTCCTCCGGGAGAAACACTTTTTTCTGTTCTGTGTCCAGAACCATCCCCAGGAACAGTAGACGCGTTGTAGGAACCAGCTGCGACTTTGGAATATACAGGATCCAGCCGTGCTGTTGTAGCACTTCCCGAGCTAGTGCTACTCCGATCAACAACTGTTCCCTGGACCTCGCCTTTATAAGGAGATCGTCCAAGTATGGGATTATTAAAACTCCCTTTTTCCGAAGGAGTATCATCATTTCGGCCATTACCTTGGTAAATACCCTCGGTGCCGTGGACAGACCAAACGGCAACGTCTGGAATTGGTAATGACAGTCCTGTACCACAAATCTGAGGTACTCCTGGTGAAAGGGTAAATGGGGACATGCAGGTAAGCATCCTTGATGTCCAGTGATACCATGTAATCCCCCTCGTCCAGGCTTGCAATCACCGCCCTGAGCGATTCCATCTTGAACTTGAACCTTCTTATATAAGTGTTCAAGGATTTTAAATTTAAAATGGGTCTCACCGAACCGTCCGGTTTCGGTACCACAAACATTGTGGAATAGTAACCCCGTCCTTGTTGAAGGAGGGGTACCTTGATTATCACCTGCTGAGAATACAGCTTGTGAATCACCTCCAGCACTGCCTCCCTGTCCGGGGGAGCTGTCGGCAAGGCAGATTTGAGGAAACGGCGAGGGGGAGACGTCTCGAATTCCAGCTTGTACCCCTGAGATACTACTTGTAGAATCCAGGGATCCACCCGTGAGCGAGCCCATTGGTCGCTGAAGTTCTTGAGACGGGCCCCCACCATACGTGGCTCCGCCTGTGGAGCCCCAGCGTCATGCGGTGGACTTAGAGGAAGCGGGGGAGGACTTTTGTTCCTGGGAACTGGCTGTATGTTGCAGCTTTTTCCCTCTACCTCTGCCTCTGGGCAGAAAGGACGCGCCTCTAACCCGCTTGCCTTTCTGGGGCAGAAAGGACTGTACCTGATAATACGGTGCTTTCTTTGGCTGTGAGGGAACATGGGGTAAAAATGCTGACTTCCTAGCTGTCGCTGTGGAAACGAGGTCCGAGAGACCATCCCCAAACAACTCCTCAACCTCGTAAGGCAAAACTTCCATGTGCCTTTTAGAATCTGCATCTCCTGTCCACTGCCGAGTCCACAATCCTCTCCTGGCAGAAATGGACATTGCGTTTATTTTAGATGCCAGCCGGCAAATATCCCTCTGTGCATCTCTCATGTATAAGACAGCGTCTTTAATATGCTCTACGGTTAGCAATATAGGGTATCAATGTTTTCCGACAGGGAATCTGACCACGCAGCTGCAGCACTGCACATCCATGCTGAAGCAATAGCCGGTCTCAGTATAATTCCTGAGTGTGTATATACAGACTTCAGGATAGCCTCCTGCTTTCTATCCGCAGGCTCCTTTAGGGCGGCCGTGTCCGGAGACGGTAGTGCCACCTTTTTTGACAGACGTGTGAGCGCTTTATCCACCCTAGGGGATGTCTCCCAACGTGACCTGTCCTCTGGCGGGAAAGGGTACGCCATTAGTAACTTTTTTGAAATTACCAGTTTCTTATCGGGGGATGCCCACGCTTCTTCACACTCTTCATTTAATTCATCAGATGGGGGAAAAACCACTGGTAGCTTTTTCTCCCCAAACATAATACCCTTTTTTGTGGTACCTGGGGTAATATCAGAAATGTGCAACACATTTTTCATTGCCGTAATCATATAACGAGTGGCTCTATTGGAATGTACACTAGTCTCATCGTCGTCGACACTGGAGTCAGTATCCGTGTCGACATCTGTGTCTGCCATCTGAGGTAGTGGGCGTTTTAGAGCCCCTGATGGCTTTTGAGACGCCTGGGCAGGCACGGGCAGAGAAGCCGGCTGTCCCACATCTGTTATGTCGTCACTCCTTTTATGTAAGGAGTTGACACTGTCGCGTAATTCCTTCCACATGTCCATCCATTCAGGTGTCGACCCCGCAGGGGGTGACATCACATTTATCGGCACCTGCTCCGCCTCCACATAAGCCTCCTCATCAAACATGTCGACACAGTCGTACCGACACACCGCACACACACAGGGAATGCTCTGACTGAGGACAGGACCCCACAAAGTCCTTTGGGGAGACAGAGAGAGAGTATGCCAGCACACACCAGAGCGCTATATAATGCAGGGATACACACTACACACAGTGATTTGTCCCCTATAGCTGCTATAATACACAGTTTGCGCCTAAATTTAGTGCCCCCCCCCCCTCTCTTTTTTACCCTATTGAGCCTGGAAACTGCAGGGGAGAGCCTTGGGAGCGTCCTTCCAGCGGAGCTGTCAGAGGAAATGGCGCCAGGGTGCTGAGGGAGATAGCCCCGCCCCCTTCCCGGCGGACTTCTCCCGCTTTTTTCAGGATATTTTTGTCAGGGGATTTTACACATATATAGTCTTGCTGACTATATTATGTGTTTATTTGCCAATATAAGGTACTCTTATTGCAGCCCAGGGCGCCCCCCCCCAGCGCCCTGCACCCATCAGTGACCGGAGTGTGTGGTGTGCATGGGGAGCAATGGCGCACAGCTGCAGTGCTGTGCGCTACCTTAATGAAGACCGGAGTCTTCAGCCGCCGATTTTCTGGACGTTCTTCTTGCTTCTGGCTCTGCAAGGGGGACGGTGGTGCGGCTCCGGGACCGGACGACCGAGGCTGGGCCTGTGTTTGATCCCTCTGGAGCTAATGGTGTCCAGTAGCCTAAGAAGCCCAAGCTAGCTGCAAGCAGGTAGGTTCGCTTCTTCTCCCCTCAGTCCCTCGTAGCAGTGAGTCTGTTGCCAGCAGGTCTCACTGAAAATAAAAAACCTAAATATACTTTCTTTCTAAGAGCTCAGGAGAGCCCCTAGTGTGCAACCAGCTCGGCCGGGCACAAAATTCTAACTGAGGTCTGGAGGAGGGGCATAGAGGGAGGAGCCAGTGCACACCAGGTAGTCCTAAATCTTTCTTAGTTGTGCCCAGTCTCCTGCGGAGCCGCTATTCCCCATGGTCCTTACGGAGTCCCCAGCATCCACTAGGACGTCAGAGCAATATTGAATGGTTTCTGTTCGAGGCTACATGTGTTTGGGTGCCATCTAAATAGAAGATATTACACATAATAATGAATAAACCACGATATTCTACAGGTTACCTTCGCTTCATCTAAGCCTACACCACTAACTACAACAGGCTGTGTCCTATCCGTTAGACAGTTTTATACATTCCACTATCTCTGAGCTGTCAGGATATCAATGCCGGGATCCTGACAGCCAGGATCCCGGCAGTGAGCGCAGCGTGTCACCTCGCGGGCGCGCTGCGCTCACCACGTTTCTGGCCCGGTGGCGACCGAACAGGGTTATATTCCGCCTCGGGTGGTGGCGTAGACCACCACCCAAGTGGGGATTCCAGCCGGCTGTCGGGATTCCGACCGCCGGTAATTCACCGGGTGTTGGGATTCTGGCATTGGTACCCTGGAAGCCGGGATCCCGACAGCCGGTAAATTGTCTGCCTTCCCTCTGATGTTCAGTATATTGTTGCACCATATGAAATACCTTGCTAAAATCAGTGATGTATTTTACACTAAGGATAATGCAGTTTTTAGAAGCTATCACAGATTGATTTAGTGACACAACAGGAAACGCTGCTTGTCATTACAGACAATAGTATTTCATGTTGCCATGGAATCTCTTTATGTACTCCAATTATTGCGTAAAAATGTATTTTAAGATCAAAACAGTCAATAACGTACAAAGCCAGACATTTTCTAAATGTTGGGGGTTTTTAAGGTGGGGAAATAATTTCCCTTTGTTTCATTGTATCAATAATAATGGGATTTACTAAGATAAAGAGCCCACTAGAAGATCATTGGTAATTAAGGGCAATATATGACTAATATATTTACCTCCTCTTATAGCCAGAGGACCTTATTTGTCCCTATGAATTAGTAATTATATAACGAAAGAACTTTGTGTGCATAATCCTTGATAATTGCCGGCATGGGGGAATAAGCTCACCAGCATCGGGGCTAATAGGATGGCGGTATATTACTGCTGCTAATTGGATATCCCCCCTAATATCACTAAAAGTACAAAACAAAAATAAAATATATAATAAATACCATTCAATTAGATATGGAAAATTCTGTTTAGAAATACATGTCTTTTCACCTACAGACACCAATTTCCTGGAGATATGCACATGCACAATCAAGCAATCCCAGGGAACAAGTAGCAGGTACTGTGATCCCGGAGATCTGTGATATAGAGAAATCCCAGGGAACAAGGAGCAGGTACTGTGATCCCGGAGATCTGTGATATAGAGAAATCCCAGGGAACAAGGAGCAGGTACTGTGATCCCGGAGATCTGTGATATAGAGAAATCCCAGGGAACAAGGAGCAGGTACTGTGATCCCGGAGATCTGTGATATAGAGAAATCCCAGGGAACAAGGAACAGGTACTGTGATCCCGGAGATCTGTGATATAGAGAAATCCCAGGGAACAAGGAGCAGGTACTGTGATCCCGGAGATCTGTGATATAGAGAAATCCCAGGGAACAAGGAGCAGGTACTGTGATCCCGGAGATCTGTGATATAGAGAAATCCCAGGGAACAAGGAGCAGGTACTGTGATCCCGGAGATCTGTGATATAGAGAAATCCCAGGGAACAAGGAGCAGGTACTGTGATCCCGGAGATCTGTGATATAGAGAAATCCCAGGGAACAAGTAACTGGTACTGTGATCCCGGAGATCTGTGATATAGAGAAATCCCAGGGAACAAGGAGCAGGTACTGTGATCCCGGAGATCTGCACAATAGAAAAATCCCAGGGAGCAAGGAGCAGGTACTGTGATCCCGGAGATCTGCACAATAGAGAAATCCCAGGGAACAAGGAGCAGGTACTGTGATCCCGGAGATCTGCACAATAGAGAAATCCCAGGGAACAAGGAGCAGGTACTGTGTTCCCAGAGATCTGTGCAGTAGAGAAATCCCAGGGAACAAGGAGCAAGTACAGTGTTCCCGGAGATCTGCGCAATGGAGAAATCCCAGGGAACAAGGAGCAGGTACTGTGTTCCCAGAGATCTGTGCAGTAGAGAAATCCCAGGGAACAAGGAGCAAGTACAGTGTTCCCGGAGATCTGCGCAATGGAGAAATCCCAGGGAACAAGGAGCAGGTACTGTGTTCCCGGAGATCTGTGCAGTAGAGAATCCCAGGGAACAAGGAGCAGGTACTGTGTTCCCGGAGATCTGCGCAATGGAGAAATCCCAGGGAACAAGGACCAGGTACTGTGATCCCGGAGATCTGTGATATAGAGAAATCGCAGGGAACAAGGAGCAAGTACTATGTTCCCGGAGATCTGTACAATGGAAAAATCGCAGGGAACAAGGAGCAGGTACTGTGATCCCGGAGATCTGTGCAATGGAGAAATCCCAGGGAACAAGGAGCAGGTACTGTGTTCCCAGAGATCTGCGCAATGGAGCAATCCCAGGGAACAAGGAGCAGGTACTGTGTTCCCGGAGATCTGTGATATAGAGAAATCCCAGGGAACAAGGAGCAGGTACTGTGATCCCGGAGATCTGTGATATAGAGAAATCCCAGGGAACAAGGAACAGGTACTGTGATCCCGGAGATCTGTGATATAGAGAAATCCCAGGGAACAAGGAGCAGGTACTGTGATCCCGGAGATCTGTGATATAGAGAAATCCCAGGGAACAAGGAGCAGGTACTGTGATCCCGGAGATCTGTGATATAGAGAAATCCCAGGGAACAAGGAGCAGGTACTGTGATCCCGGAGATCTGTGATATAGAGAAATCCCAGGGAACAAGGAGCAGGTACTGTGATCCCAGAGATCTGTGATATAGAGAAATCCCAGGGAACAAGTAACTGGTACTGTGATCCCGGAGATCTGTGATATAGAGAAATCCCAGGGAACAAGGAGCAGGTACTGTGATCCCGGAGATCTGCACAATAGAAAAATCCCAGGGAGCAAGGAGCAGGTACTGTGATCCCGGAGATCTGCACAATAGAGAAATCCCAGGGAACAAGGAGCAGGTACTGTGATCCCGGAGATCTGCACAATAGAGAAATCCCAGGGAACAAGGAGCAGGTACTGTGTTCCCAGAGATCTGTGCAGTAGAGAAATCCCAGGGAACAAGGAGCAAGTACAGTGTTCCCGGAGATCTGCGCAATGGAGAAATCCCAGGGAACAAGGAGCAGGTACTGTGTTCCCAGAGATCTGTGCAGTAGAGAAATCCCAGGGAACAAGGAGCAAGTACAGTGTTCCCGGAGATCTGCGCAATGGAGAAATCCCAGGGAACAAGGAGCAGGTACTGTGTTCCCGGAGATCTGTGCAGTAGAGAATCCCAGGGAACAAGGAGCAGGTACTGTGTTCCCGGAGATCTGCGCAATGGAGAAATCCCAGGGAACAAGGACCAGGTACTGTGATCCCGGAGATCTGTGATATAGAGAAATCGCAGGGAACAAGGAGCAAGTACTATGTTCCCGGAGATCTGTACAATGGAAAAATCGCAGGGAACAAGGAGCAGGTACTGTGATCCCGGAGATCTGTGCAATGGAGAAATCCCAGGGAACAAGGAGCAGGTACTGTGTTCCCAGAGATCTGCGCAATGGAGCAATCCCAGGGAACAAGGAGCAGGTACTGTGTTCCCGGAGATCTGTGATATAGAGAAATCCCAGGGAACAAGGAGCAGGTACTGTGATCCCGGAGATCTGTGATATAGAGAAATCGCAGGGAACAAGGAGCAAGTACTATGTTCCCGGAGATCTGTACAATGGAAAAATCGCAGGGAACAAGGAGCAGGTACTGTGTTCCAGGAGATCTGTGCAATGGAGAAATCCCAGGGAACAAGGAGCAGGTACTGTGTTCCCAGAGATCTGCGCAATGGAGCAATCCCAGGGAGCAAGGAGCAGGTACTGTGATCCCGGACATCTGCACAATAGAGAAATCCCAGGGAGCAAGGAGCAGGTACTGTGTTCCCGGAGATCTGTGCAGTAGAGAATCCCAGGGAACAAGGAGCAGGTACTGTGTTCCCGGAGATCTGCGCAGTAGAGAATCCCAGGGAACAAGGAGCAGGTACTGTGTTCCCGGAGATCTGTGCAGTAGAGAATCCCAGGGAACAAGGAGCAGGTACTGTGTTCCCGGAGATCTGCGCAGTAGAGAATCCCAGGGAACAAGGAGCAGGTACTGTGTTCCCGGAGATCTGCGCAGTAGAGAATCCCAGGGAACAAGGAGCAGGTACTGTGTTCCCGGAGATCTGTGCAGTAGAGACTAGTCCCAGGGAACAAGGAGCAGGTACTGTGTTCCCGGAGATCTGTGCAGTAGAGAATCCCAGGGAACAAGGAGCAGGTACTGTGTTCCCGGAGATCTGTGCAGTAGAGAGTCCCAGGGAACAAGGAGCAGGTACTGTGTTCCCGGAGATCTGTGCAGTAGAGAATCCCAGGGAACAAGGAGCAGGTACTGTGTTCCCGGAGATCTGTGCAGTAGAGAGTCCCAGGGAACAAGGAGCAGGTACTGTGTTCCCGGAGATCTGTGCAGTAGAGAGTCCCAGGGAACAAGGAGCAGGTACTGTGTTCCCAGAGATCTGTGCAGTAGAGAATCCCAGGGAACAAGGAGCAGGTACTGTGTTCCCGGAGATCTGTGCAGTAGAGAGTCCCAGGGAACAAGGAGCAGGTACTGTGTTCCCGGAGATCTGTGCAGTAGAGAATCCCAGGGAACAAGGAGCAGGTACTGTGTTCCCGGAGATCTGTGCAGTAGAGAGTCCCAGGGAACAAGGAGCAGGTACTGTGTTCCCGGAGATCTGTGCAGTAGAGAATCCCAGGGAACAAGGAGCAGGTACTGTGTTCCCGGAGATCTGTGCAGTAGAGAGTCCCAGGGAACAAGGAGCAGGTACTGTGTTCCCGGAGATCTGTGCAGTAGAGAGTCCCAGGGAACAAGGAGCAGGTACTGTGTTCCCGGAGATCTGTGCAGTAGAGAATCCCAGGGAACAAGGAGCAGGTACTGTGTTCCCGGAGATCTGTGCAGTAGAGAATCCCAAGGAACAAGGAGCAGGTACTGTGTTCCCGGAGATCTGTGCAGTAGAGAGTCCCAGGGAACAAGGAGCAGGTACTGTGTTCCCGTAGATCTGCACACGGGCACTTCCCCTCTTGGTTCTCCTTTGTAATACTGTAAATTGTTTCAATGCGATTTCGACCTCCAATGTACCAAGTGCAATTTTATTTATGCTTTATAGCTAATACTATAACTGTACCTGACCAATTATAGGATTCTTTCAAATTAAATGTGTGAAAATAAATATGGTCAGAGGGCAGTTCAATTGCAGTACATGCGATGCAGGCGGTGTGCTTTAGGTTAATGAGTGACCCTACACTGTGCGTTTACTACCATGCATTGTAATCAGGAAAATGCCCAGTGTTAGCCTACAGTATGCCTGGGAAATGTACACACTGCACATCACCCGAACTTCACAACAGACGATTTATACGTTGCATATAATTAAATTGCCCAATCAAGTTACACAAATGTTTTGACAATTTGTAGTTTGTTCCTGTATTTAATTAAAATAAAAAAATTAATCTCTTTTTTGAAATATGTTTTTAAAATAACATCCTATCTTTTCTAAACAGAAAAATGTAGAACTTGCTCAGGCGCGTAAAGCAGTCACACATTTAATGGAAGTAACTTAGCACAGTTAAGGTGCATACACACGGAGCGATTTTGACTATGCGATTTCCCTCAAACTGTATATTTGCTTGCGATTTTGACTACGTGCGATTTTGGCTATGGCCGATTTTGACAGGGGGAGTGTCTCTTTCTGTGTAAATAAATAGTGGCATGTGCGATATGCACCAGATTTTACACAATATATTCAAAATTGCCATGCATGCACAGTCTATTTTTTCATGTAATACTGACCCCAAAGGAGCATGCATCGGTATCGCAAGCTTTATACACATGACGCAATATGTGCTAACTTGTCTTATGAATTTGGCTATATAGTCAAAATTGGAAGCACACATCGCACCGTGTATGTGCACCTTGATGAAATGTGGGTTTAGGGGCTAATTCAGGTAGGATTGCAAATCGCGATCCAGCCGGAATTTTTGCGGTGGTGCAGCGGGCGCATGCGCAGCGGGCCCTACTGCGCATGCATCCGCATTTTCTGCGTGGGGCCTCAGAAAATGCGGTCGCCTTTGCCTGTCAATCAGGCAGAGGCGGTCGTGGTGCGGGAAGGGGGCGGCAATGCTCCGTTTTTAGGGAGGAAATGGAGCGCTGTGGGAGGTGCAGGGCAACCCAAACGGTGGGCTGTGCGGCTCGAACGGGGGGGTGTCGGGGGCGCGGTCGCGGTGGTTGCGTGACATCACACACAGCCGCCACGACAGGTAAGATGGCGCTGGGACTTCTGCGGCTGCAGCTAAGCTGCACCGGCAGGAGTCAACCTTAGTTTCTGCTGACAAGCAGAAATTGCGAGGCGATCGCAATTTCTGCTTGTAGCAGGGGGAAAGGCGCCAGTCAGTATGCTGGGCCACTTAATCAGCAAATATTTGGTCTAGCACTTAGCATACTGCTATTGTTTGTCTTTTTTAACATCTATTTTTCCATTGGCACCCGATAACAGGATATTTATCGGGGATTTCTTTTCAGGTGTGCTGAGACCTGAACAGCAACAGTGCAGTTTCTAGGTCCGGACCAGCCGTGCAATTGCACGGGGGGCCGACCTGTGGTCGTTGTGTGCACAATGGGGGGTGATTCCGAGTTGTTCGCTCGCTAGCTGCTTTTAGCAGCATTGCACACGCTAAGCCGCCGCCCTCTGGGAGTGTATCTTAGCTTAGCAGAAGTGCGAACGAAAGATTAGCAGAATTGTGAATAGAAATTTCTTAGCAGTTTCTGAGTAGCTCCAGACTTACTCAGCCATTGCGACCAGCTCAGTCCTTTTCGTTCCTGGTTTGACGTCACAAACACACCCAGCGTTTGCCCAACCACTCCCCCGTTTCTCCAGCCAATCCTGCGTTTTGCAACTCGAACGCCTGCGTTTTTACGCACACTCCCATAAAACGGCCAGTTTCCGCCCAGAAACACCCACTTCCTGTCAATCACACTCCGATCAGCACAGCGATGAAAAAGCTTTGTTATGCCGTGAGTAAAATACCTAACTTTTGTGTAAAATAACTAAGCGCATGCGCTCTGCGAACCTTGCGCATGCGCAGTAAGCGACTAAATCGGCAATGAGCTAACAACTCGGAATGACCCTTAATGTGCAGCATTCTATGCAGCCTGGCTGGCAGCATAGAATACTGTGAAAACGTCCCTCTCAAAATGGCCACCGCCTGAGAGAGGACAGTTTTGAAGTATGCTAGAGGAGGCGGCCATTTTGGGGGGGGACTATTAATAGACGGAGGAGGCACAACTTCTGGGAATGCAGCAGCATTGGCAGCGGCAGTGGAAACAGCATGCTGTCTGGGGTATATTCATACAGGGGCTTTCATAAAGTGGCAGCAGCATGAAACAAACCTTGACAACAAGCATGGATAATTGCCAATCACAATTTTCAGGGGCATTATTACTAAGTGAGGCATGGTGCAAGTGGCATTACTGTGTGGGACATAACTAGGGGCATTATTATGTTGGGCATAACAAGGGGAATTACTGTGTGGGGAATAATAATGTGCAAGGGGCATTACTGTGTTGGGCATAATTTGGTGCTAGGGGAATTACTGTGTGGGGCATACTATGGTGCAAGGTAGTATTTTCCTGCAAGACCATGCCCATTTCAACAAGGCCACGCCCAATTACTGCTATACCATGCCCCTTTTCCTGGGGCATTTCCCCCCCCCAGGACTATTGGGGGGGGGGGGGGGGGGGGGGCTGCACATCTTGTGTTCACACTGGGAGCCATTTTAGATTTTTTTTTAAGAATGCATGGAAAGTTGTCATATTATATAATGCTACATACTGTAGCGATGTATCCTCCTGTGTGATGTATTTGTCATTGCCTTACAATATCATAAGCGCATATTGCATCTGTTGCCCCAAGTCTCAGAGTCTCTGTTAATCACAGTAAATGTCATAACCATATATTTTAGACTACTAAGTCATGGTGCTTACGGGTGTAGTATGGTATGCCGGCGGCCGGGCTCCCGGCGACCAGCATACCGGCGCCGGGAGCCCGACCGCCAGCATACCGACAGAGTGGCGAGCGCAAATGAGCCCCTTGCGGGCACAACGCTATTTTATTCTCCCTCCAGGTGGGTCGTGGACCCCCACGAGGGAGAAAAAGTGTCGGTATGTCGGCTGTCGGGATTCATTTGTATACTCTGCATATGATAAATTGGGCTAAATTTACTAAGCGATGGATTGTAATTTCCCGGGAGTTTTGTAGGACAGCGGTTTTCCAATCCATTGATTTAATGCAGCCAAAACCACTGAGAAAGCACATTTTAGAGTAGAATAAAATAGAATTGAATATCAAAGCACCATCAATGTGTTAGACCTTAGAAAGAATATAATTGAAACCCCAAATTTATCAAGTAGGTTTTATTTTAAAGTACAGTAAAACGCCAGCAAAGTGTTCCATAAGTAAAATGCAACTTAAGTGCTAAACAGTGTTACATTAAGTGTTACAATAATGATGCCCCAAAACAGCCCGGCCACATAAACCCAGGAGACCCCACATGCTGAACCCATTCCCACATCCCAATTTACTCCATGTTGTATTATAATTGTTCTGACTAACAGTGTTCTTAGTTTCCGTGCCTTCATTTTCTCTTTTTTTAATGTGTGTCACTAGTCACTACAAGTCTCAGCATGGTAGCACCTCTTTTTCTGTTCAGAATTAGGGTATGCAGTCCAGGCCCCCTGATATATTGTGTACATGTGTATACACTTGAAGGCAGAGACTCCTCAGTTTGGATTCTCACCCCTCTCACCTGTCCTTGGTGTTTTTAACTAGTTTAGGGCCCTTGCATTTGTAGTCTTCTTATTGAAATAGGCACTATGAATGGTAAATCCTGGATACATTTATATAATATGTCAGTATTAGCAATGGGTTCGCCCGTGGGTCCCCTATGTTGGTGTAGCCGGGCTGCTCTGGGGCATCATTATTGTAACACTTAATGTAACACTTAAATTGCTTTTGACTTATATAACACTTTGCTGGCGTTTTATTGTGGTTTTTAGAACCCCAAGTTGATAAATTTGGGGTGTTTATTGAATTATTTTCCAAGGTCTAACACATTGATGGTGCTTTGATATTCCAAGATGGTCTTATTACGCTCTTCGTCATTCGGTAATATCACAGGAGCTAAGCTTAGAATATTAGTATTTCTCTTATGTCCTAGAGGATGCTGGGGTCCATTTTAGTACCATGGGGTATAGACGGTTCCACAGGAGCCTACGGCACTTTAAGACTTTTTAACAGTGTGAACTGGCTCCTCCCTCTATGCCCCTCCTCCAGACCTCAGTTTAGAAAATGTGCCCGGGAGACTGGATGCACACCAGTGGAGCTCTACAGAGTTCTGCTGGAAAAGACTTTGTTTGTTTTTTTATTTTACAGGGAACCTGCTGGCAACAGCTTCCCTGCTTCGTGGGACTTAGGGGGGAAGTAGGAACCAACTTCTCAATTAGTTCAATGGCTCTGCTTCCGCTGACAGGACACAATTAGCTCCTGAAGGGTACTGAACACAGCCCAAGCCTGGCTGCTGCTCACTCCCACAGCACTGCTGCCATCCCCTAACAGAGCCAGAAGTCAGAAGGCTGATGAGTATTTACCGGAGACCTGCAGAGAGGGGCCCTCCGGTCATCATGGCGGCATTAAGGTACCAGCACAGCGCGTGACGCTGCGCACA
The DNA here is from genome assembly GCF_028390025.1 of Pseudophryne corroboree. Taxonomy (NCBI): domain Eukaryota; kingdom Metazoa; phylum Chordata; class Amphibia; order Anura; family Myobatrachidae; genus Pseudophryne; species Pseudophryne corroboree. Next base: position 112,288,955 of record NC_086445.1, on the reverse strand, counting down.
AACATGTCTCTCAGCACTGGGTGCAGGGCGCACGCGGGGGGGGGGGGGGGGGCGCTCTGAGGGACATGAAAAATAAAATCCTTACTCTCACTGGCGACAAAGTACACACAAGGGAGCCGCTGGTGTACATACCCCTGCCAGTATAAACATTGTATTACTGAGGCTGAACCGCGCCATTACAGGGGGCGGGGCTTCTCCTCAGACTTGCTAGTAACACTTTGGCGCCATTTTCTCATCACAGAGACGCCGGAGCCCTAGTCCTGAACGCTGATTCTCCTCACATATCGCTGATACAAGTACCAGGGTGTTATAGAAGGGGAGGGGAGCGCATAGTATATTGAAGTCTGCGAGCTTCATATTGGATAAAAAGCGCTGTGTTTGTGTATTTATTGTATGCAATACATATAAGGCGCGTGGTGTGGACTGGCAATTCCCTCTGGGTCTCTCTGACAAACTTTAGGTAGATCTGTCCCTAATAGCTCCCCTGTGTGTGAGTGGTGTGACTGTACATGTGTGTACCATGTCTAGAGAAAGTTCTTCCCCAGAGGAACCCAATTTGGAGGCACAAGAGTGTTCTGGGCCTGTGTGGGTGAGAAAGCTGCAGAGTAATATGTCTACGCTAGCAAAGAAATTCTCTGAGTCTGAAGAACAGACAAATCAATGGAGACAGTCTGTGGAGGATGCTCTGTTTGCTGATTCCTCCACGTCACCCATTCGGGACCCCTCCTGTTCCCAGAAAAGGTCTCTGGCCCAAATTATGCAAAGGGACACTGACACAGATTCCGACACTGAAGTTGACACTGGAGATTTGAGGTGGGGTAGATCCCAAACTGGCTAAGAGCATTCAATGTATGATAGTCGCTATAAAAGAGGTGTTGGAATTTCCTGACACAACACCTCCACCTGAGGAAAAAGATTATTTTAAATTAAATAAAAAACAGGTGGTGACTTTTCCTCCATCTAAGGATTTAAATACATTCTTTGAGGATTCCTGGGCTAACCCGGAAAAGAAGTTTGTTATCCCTAGAAAGTTGCGGGTAGCGTACCCTTTCCCTGAAGAGGATAGGCGTAAGTGGGAGTCACCCCCAATGATAGACACCTCAGTCTCGAGGTTGTCAAAGAAAATAATTTTACCTGCCCCAGGGTCAGCTTCATTAAAAGAACCTGCTGACCGCAAATTAGAGACGACTTTAAAGTCCATCTATGTTGCTACGGGTACGTTACTCGGGCCCACAATTGCTTCTGCGTGGGTAGGTAACGCAGTGGAAAAGTGGGCAGACAATTTAATTGTTAATATTGACACGGTCGATAAAGATGATATGCTGCAAATTCTAGGTCATATCAAAGATTCTGCAGGTTACTTGGTTGAGGATATGAAGGACGTTGGCTTACTGCGCTCAAGGGCCTCTGCTATGGCGATTTCAGCCCGCAGGGCGCTATGGATTCGCCAATGAAATGCTGACGCTGAATCCAAAAATAAATATTGAGGCGCTCCCCTATAATGGTGAGGCCCTCTTTGGAGAGAAACTTGATGCAATGATATCAACTACTACGTCTGGCAAGTCAGCATTTCTGCCGTCGGCAGCTGCACCGGCTAAAAAAGTATATCATTCTCATACTATGCAGTCCTTTCGGCCCAACAAATACAAAAAGGCTGAGAGTACCCCTTTTTTCACAGGAAAAGGTAGAAAATCTACAACACCGTCAGGCTCCCTGGAGCAGAAGTCAGCAACTACTTCTGCAAAAGCCACAGCATGACGCTGGGGCTCCTTTGTGGGAGTGCGATCCGGTGGGGGCACGTCTACTATATTTCAGCCAGGTCTGGCTTCACTCAGACCTGGATCCTTGGATATTACAGATAGTATCCCAAGGTTACAGGTTGGAATTTCAAGACCTTCCCCATGCCGATTTTTCAAATCAGCCTTGCCAGTTTCTGCTCAGGACAGCACAAATGTCCTGAACGCAATACACAAATTATGTCAAGGCAAAGTAATTTCCTTGGTTCCTGCCGAACAAAGGAACCAAGGCTTTTATTCAAGCCTGTTTGTGGTGCCGAAACCGGATGGCTCGGTCAGACCGATTTTAAACCTAAAATCTCTGAATCTTTATTTGAAAAGGATCAAATTCAAGATGGGGTCCCTGAGAGCGGTGATCTCCAGCTTGGAAGAAAAGGAATTTCTGGTGTCAGTGGACATCAAGGATGCTTACTTGCATGTCCACATTTACCCGCCACATCAAGCATACCTGAGGTTTGCGGTTCAGGATTGCCACTACCAATTCCAAACATTACCATTCGGGCTCTCCATGGCTCCGAGAATATTCACCAAGGTGATGGCGGAGATGATGGTTCTCCTTCGCAAACAAGGAGTCAACATAATTCCATACTTGGAAGATCTCCTCATAAAAGCGAGATACAGGGACAAGCTACTCCAGAACATAGCATTATCCCTGAAGGTGCTTCAACAGCACGGTTGGATCATCAACTTTCCAAAATCCCAGTTGGAACCGACAATGAGATTATCATTTTTGGGAATGATACTGGACATCGAGGTACAGAGAGTATTTCTAGGCTCAGGAGATCCAGAGCATGGTCAAACAACTTTTGAGACCAAGAACAGTATCAATTCATCAGTGCATTTGCCTGTTGGGGAAAATGGTAGCGGCTTACGAGGCGCTATAATATGGCCGATTCCATGCCAGGGTCTTCCAGTGGGACCTACTGGACAAGTGGTCCGGGTCGCATCTCCACATGCATCAAAAGATAACCTTTCGCTCCTGTGGTGGCTACAAATTTCTCACCTCCTGGAGGGACGCAGGTTCGGGATTCAGACCTGGATCCTGGTGACCACGGATGCAAGTCTCCAAGGATGGGAAGCAGTCACGCAAGGCGAAAGCTTCCAAGGCAGATGGTCAACTCAAGAAACTCGCCTTCACATAAACATTCTGGAATTGAGAGCTGTGTACAACAGCCTTCATCAAGCGGCACACCTTCTTCAAGGTCGTGCCATACAGATCCAGACAGACAATGTAACGGCAGTAGCTTACATAAACCGTCAAGGCGGAACAAAAAGCAGAGCGGCAATGGCAGAGGTGACAAAGATACTCCTCTGTGCAGAAAGACATGCAAAAGCTCTGTCGGCAATTTTCATTCCGGGAGTGGACAACTGGGAAACAGACTTCCTCAGCAGACACGATCTCCATCCAGGAGAATGGGGCCTCCACCCAGAAGTCTTTGCGGAGGTGGCAAGTTGTTGGGGCATTCCTCAAGTGGACATGATGGCATCACACCTCAACAAGAAGCTTCAGAAATATGGTTCAAGGTCGAGAGACCCATAAGCAATAGCAGTAGATGCACTGGTGACCCAGTGGGTGTTTCAGTCGGTGTATCTGTTCCCTTCACTTCCACTTATCCCAAAGGTTCTCAAGATCGTCAGAAGAACAAGAGTTCGAGCAATCCTCATTTGCTCCAGACTGGCCAAGGAGGGCCTGTTATCCAGATCTTCAAGAGTTATTACTGGAAGATCCTCGGCCTCTTCCTCTTCGCGAGGACCTGCTTCAGCAGGGGCCGTTAGTTTATCAGGACTTACCCCGGCTGCGTTTGACGGCATGGCTGTTGAGCGCCAGATCCTAGCCCGTACGGGTATACCCAATGAAGTCATTCCCACACTTATTCTTATTACCATCGTTTTTGGAGAAAATATGTATCTTGGTGTGAATCTAAGAAGTCTCCTGCGGTGGAGTTTAAATTAGGACATCTTCTCCTATTTCTAGAGGCGGGTGTGTATGCTGGCTTGAGATTAGGGTCTATCATGGTCCAAATTTCGGCCTTGTCCATTTTCTTTCAGAAACAGTTGGCTACCCTTCCTGAGGTCCAGACGTTCGTGAAGGGGGTTCTGCGCATCCAACCTCCCTATGTGCCTCCTGCGGCACTATGGGATCTTAATGTGGTGTTGCAGTTCCTTAATCGGACTGGTTTGAGCCTCTGCAAGAGGTGGAGTTGAAGTTTCTCACTTGGAAAGTGTTCATGCTGTTGGCCTTGGCCTCAGGCAGACGAGTGTCTGAGTTAGGAGTTCTGTCACACAAGAGTCCTTATTTAATATTTCGTGAAGATAGGGCTGAACTGAGAACACGTCAGCACTTTCTTCCGAAGGTTGTGTCTTCTTTCCATATCAACCAACCAGTGGTGGTACCAGTGCCAGATAAAGGTCCACATGGGCCTGGAGCTGAAATTTATGAAGGGCCTATTGTGTGCCACCTTCAGGGAGTGTGATTAGCATCATGCGGATGTGATTAGTGATGTTGGAGGTGTGACCATTGTTGTGGGGGTGTGGCCTGCACAAAGGGTATATTAATAGTGTAATGTGAGAGTCTTTGAACAAAGGGAAACACCTATTGTTAACATGACCATAATATGCAGTGCAGCGCTGTCATTGCTATAGCAACCCCAAATGCCCGCAACTGCCTCTCATATTTGAAAAATAGAAAAACAATGACGTGCCAAGCTGCGAAGTAAGAATGGTTAAGAATAAATGACAAATTATAACTAAAGATACTGTAAAAACATATAAACATGAATCCAAACCCCAGAAAGGGAATCAAAAAACACACGCTACCTGTGAAAGAGTATCTGTATATTTAGGCTGACAGCTTTCATGCCTAACTTTTTGACCACCCTGACATCTGTGGCTGATAAGTATCTGATGATCTATGGTTATACAGTATATCTGCTGTCATCCTTGTGATCATTGTTGAGCACTGAAGTTTTGTAGTACTCAATGCCTTTTGTCTTTAAAACACAACACAATGTGCTGACACTTTGCTGCATAGATAGATAGAGCAGCAGCACCCTGCAGCACAACACATGAACGGCAGCAGCCAGCAAGACAGACACTTAAAGATCAGACACCTGGCAGGGCCGGGCCACCTTCATAAAGCTGAGCTCAGGCTCGGCTTCTTTTGAGTGCGGTGGTGTGGCAGCACTGGTGTGACGTCACGCAGCACGGAGGAGGCAGGGATGTAGCCTGGAGGCACGGCATCCCGACCAAGCAAGCACATGATATGGTGCCTCTGCCCTCCCTTTAAACAATTTCACAAATAGAAGTACGGCCAACACGTGAGGGTAAGTTAAAGTGAACCTCATGAGTGGACTAATGCCATCTTAACAAGGTGTTACACAGTGAAATTAAATGGCAGCCTTATCAGTCCTGGCATACATTGCCCACCCCCAAAAAAATACACACAAAAAAAACCCCCTGTAATAAACATACCCCAATAACAGCTATAGGGAGATATGTGTCAACCATTGCAAATAAAACTCCAATACATCGCCCCCTATTTAGATGTATGCTAGCAATTTTGATCCCTGTATACACGAATACTTATCCACTGGGAATAGCTCTTCCAATATAGAGCTGTTCTGGCGATGCAGTTACTTCTGGGTTTATAACCCAGAAGTGCAAAGGCTCGGCAATCTGATGTTTCTCTGGGATTTTTGCAATGAGCCGCCTATAGACTTCTATAGGCAATGCCATCTATTGATGGTGTTACCTAGCAAATACAAGCCCAGGAAAGTCACACTTTCTGGAGTTGGTAGATGGGAGGAATAGGAGAGAGAATAAAAGGGAGAAAGGAGGAATACGGGGAAGATTAAGAGGAGACAGGAGGAATAAAGGAGATTGCGGAAATATGGGGTAGAACAAGAGAAGACAGGAAGAATAGGGGAATAATAATAGGAGGCGGGGGGAATAGGGGAAATGGGAGGAATACGAGGAAACGGGAGGAATAGGGGAGATGGGAGGAATACGGGGAAGAGTAGGTGGTGATGGGAGGAATGGGGGGGGGATGAGAGGAATACGGGGAAGAATAGGAGACGGGAGGAATAGGGGAAGAACAGGTGGTAATGGGAGGAATGGGGGGGAGATGAGAGGAATACGGGGAAGAATAGGAGAAGACAGGAGGAACAGGGGAAGAACAGGTGGTGATGGGAGGAATAGGGGGAGATGAGAGGAATACGGGGAAGAATAGGAGGAGACGGGAGGAATAGGGGAAGAACAGGTGGTGATGGGAGGAATGGGGGGGAGATGAGAGGAATACGGGGAAGAATAGGAGGAGACGGGAGGAATAGGGGAAGAACAGGTGGTGATGGGAGGAATAGGGGGAGATGAGAGGAATACGGGGAAGAATAGGAGGAGACGGGAGGAATAGGGGAAGAACAGGTGGTGATGGGAGGAATAGGGGGAGATGAGAGGAATACGGGGAAGAATAGGAGACAGGAGGAATAGAGGTAAAATAGGGAGAGATGGGAGGAAGAATAAGAGCAGAAACAGATGGGAGGGTAGGTCTAGAAAGTAAAAATATCTGCACAATAACTAGTTATATTATAAATCACAGAACAAACCTCACCATTTGGTAGATATATACAGATATATAAACAAGTCTATATGTTTTCTGTCATTAATGTAAAATATCCCCACTGATTACTTTTTTCCTGCCTCATTAATGGTGAAATTCAGGCAGCTACTGTACATTAGAATCATCCCTTCTGCACTCCCCAGTGCCTAATTATTCTACTTCCACCTCCTGATATAGATCTGCCACGAGGATAGCACACCCCATGCGCAGCTGCAGGAAGGTGAGCAGTTGTCACTCACATCACACATGGAAGATGCAGGGAGGTGCTTCAGCCTGTAATACCCCTGCTTTCAAGGGCCGTCCTTCCCCTGCCACTCACATCAGGCTCTTCTTCTGATGTCAGCAGTGTCCCTCTGTGTGGAGCAATAACAGCTGCCACCCACCGTGCAGTGCTGAGCAGCGATGCCTGCATTGGTCACACTCTCACTTTCTGACTGTGCCTGGTCACCGTGCCTGGATCTCGTGCTCCGGTTGCACCGCCCCCTGGGAGGAGGGGCCAGCCTGAAACACTGAGCTGACATGCAGAGCTAGTGAAGCCTCCCACTGTACCACGGCCATGTGTGAGTCCGTGTGTGAGAGTGCCTGGTGCTTTATTTGCTGGCGGGCTGCCAGGGAAGGTGGTTTACCAGGGTTTCAGCAGCCTGTAATAGGAGAAACATTTTTCATAGAGATGCTGTGGGCCTATTTTGATGGGGAGGCCTGGAGCTGCAGCTCCATCCGCCCCATTGTTAATCCGGCCCTGGGTGGTACCAGTGGCTTCTGACACCTCAGCCGTTTCAAAGTCCTTGGATGTCGTCAGAGCGTTGAGGACTTATGTTGCAAGAACGGCTCGCATAAGGAAAACAGAATCTTTGTTTGTCCTCTATGACCCCAACAAGATTGGGGGTCCTGCTTCTAAGCAGACTATTGCGCGCTGGATCAGAGGTACCATTCAGCATGCTCATTCCACGGCAGGATTGCCGTTACCGACTTCAGTAAAAGCCCACTCTACAAGGAAAGTGGGTTCGTCCTGGGCGGCTGCCCGGGGTGTCTCGGCTTGGCAAATCTGCCGAGCTGCTACTTGGTCAGGTGCAAACACGTTTGCTAAGTTTTATAAGTTTGACACCTTGGCTGCTGATGACCTAAAATTTTGTCAGTCAGTTCTACAGGAACATTAGCACTTTCCCGCCTGTACTGGGAGCTTTGGTACATCCCCATGGTACTAAAATGGACCCCAGCATCCTCTAGGACGTAAGAGAAAATAGGATTTTAATTACCTGCCGGTAAATCCTTTTCTCGTAGTCCATAGAGGATGCTGGGCGCCCGCCCAGTGCTCATTTTTCCTACTGATTACGTTTATCTTGTTGCACACATGTGTTCAGATATTGACAGCTGTTGCTGTTACGTTATACATGCTGGTTGGCATGAGTTATGTTAAAGGCCATGTTAGCCGACATGTTTTTTGTGTATGGTGTGAGCTGGTGTGAATCTCGCCACAAGTTAATAGTAATTCCTCTCAAAAATGTCAGTCTCCTCGGTCACAGTTCCTATACTGAGGTCTGGAGGAGGGGCATAGAGGGAGAAGCCAGTTCACACTGTTAAAAAGTCTTAAAGTGCCAAAGACTCCTGTGGAACCGTCTATACCCCATGGTACTAGAATGGACCCCAGCATCCTCTACGGACTACGAGAAAAGGATTTACCGGCAAGTAATTAAAATCCTATTTAAACAGGAATATAAGTCAGGATGAAGCACTAAGCTGGGAGTAACTAATACCCTGTCTTGCAATGGAAGCAGACACTTGCCAGAAGTCCTTTCAGTCAGGTGTACAACAGTGCGCTTTGTTAGTGAAGTATCATGCTGGTGATGGATGATATTCACGTACAAGCCTCGGTTGTGCACTCTGCAGGTTAAGAGTGGTAATGCACACAGGCAATGGATTTATTATTTATTTATTAACAGTTTCCTATATAGCGCAGCAAATTCCGTTGCGCTTTACAACTGGACACAATGATAAGACAAAACTGGGTAATAACAAACAGTCAGAGGTAGGAGGGCCCTGCTCGCAAGCTTGCAATCCATGGGGAAATGTAGGCATTGATACACAAGGATAGGTGCTATCCAAAGGCGTAGCTACCATAGGTGCAGGGAGTGCAGCTGCTATGGGGCCCAGAGCTGAGAGGGGCCACCTTCCCTGTCAAAGTCACATGTGTTGTATACATTTTCAACCATTGGGTGGTACATAGGGGTCCTTACAAACTTTTGCCTTTCCTCCTACAATATATGTGGTTACACCCCTGGACCTGTATTTATTGTGGTATAAAATGATCTGGAGGGCATCATAATGTTACATGTAGTAATATGAACTGGGGCACTGTAATGTGGCACAATATGAAGTGGAGGCACCATAGTGTTGCATAATATGAACTGGGAGCGCTTTAATGTGGCAAAATTTAAACTGAGGACACTGTATATAGTAATGTGAACTATGGGTACTGTATTGCATAATGTGTACTGGCAGCCTTACAATGCGACATACTGTGGTCTATAAAATAAACAAGGGCAGTTCTATGGGGGATAACATTAACTAAGGCACTACTATAGTTCAGTAAGTAAACTAGGGCACTATTATGGGGCTTACAATGAACAACTGCTGCAGAGAGGCGTCTCTCTAGAAGCGTTGGGACATGGGCCCCTTCAAAATATTGCTATGGGGCCCGCAAATTTATGGCTAAGATAAGATAAGAATAATTTATTGTCACTGTTCATAGTCATGTACAGCGAAATTACATACAGTTCCATGTCATATACACAATAAAATACATCACATAAGTTTAGCAAAGTTGAGAAATCAAACCTACAATCAAAGAAGGGAATAAACTGTTCCTGAACCTAGTGGTACGGCATCTTAAACACCTATAACGTCTCCCCGATGGCAAGAGGGAAAAAAAAACATTACAGGGATGACCCCTATCGTCAATCATCTTGGTTGCCTTTGACAGACTCCTCGCGGTGAGTACATCCGCCAACCTAGGCAAGGGTTGGCCGATGATCCTATCCGTGGATTTAATCACTCTTTCCAAGGTAGCAAGATCCGAACACTTGGCATTACCATACCACACCGTGATCGCGTAGGTCAGCAAGCTCTCAATCACGCAGCGATAAAAGTTAACAAGGGTAGATTGCTGCAAACCTGCTGCTCGGAGCTTCCGTAAGAAAAAAAGACGCTGCTGAGTCTTCCCAACCACAGACGTGATATGCAAGGACCATGATAAATCCTCCGTGAATTTAATCCCCAAAAATTTCACATCGGTAACTCTTTCCACCTCCTCACCATTCAAAATCAGCGGACAGATACTGTTTTTTTTAGATTTCCTAAAGTCCATCACAACCTCCTTGGTTTCCTTACTGTTTAATAATAAGCGAGCCTTCTCACTTCCTCTCTGTAACCACTCTCATCTCCACCAGTTATCAAACCCACCAGAGTGGTATCATCCGCAAACTTAATCACAGAGATTGTCTCCAAGTTAGACGCAGAGCCGGCCATAGGCATAGGCAAACTAGGCAATTGTCTAGGGCATTTGATATGCCTAGGGGCATCAGCAGCTTCTGCTGATTAAAATGATATGCAGCATGCCTATATTCTGTGTGTAGCATTTCATATGCAGATACAGCCACAGTCTCACACAGTTTATAGGCATGCTACATATCATTTTAATCAGCAGAAGCTGCTTGTGTGCCCTAGCCACATAGCAATGCAAATAAGCTGCATTTAAATAAAAAAAGGTGCCCGACGTTAGCATTGAGGCAAGATTTATGAGGACACATCTGTATCCAAGCAGAGGCAGAGGTCACAGTGTTAGTGGCAGTGTGAGTGCTGTGTGCATGTGAGTGGGTTGGTTGTGCAGTAGTGTTCGGAATATGTGTAAGGAGCATTATGAGTGGCATGTAAAAATGCATTAATAATGTGCAACATATGTGTAAGGGGCACTATGTGTGTCATTATGTGTATAAGGGCATTAATAATGTGCGGCATATGTGTAACAGGGTACTACTGTATGTGTGTCATTATATGTATAGGGGCACTAATAATGTGCAGCAAATGTGTAGGGGGCACTATGTGTGTCATTATGTGTATAAGGGTATTAATAATGTGCAGCATATGTGTAAGGGATATTATGTGTAAAAGGGCATTAATAAAGGTTGTCATAATGTATAAGGCACATTGTGTTTATAAGGACATTAATAATGTGTCTCATATGTGTAAGGGGCATTACTCTGTGGCATTATGTGTATAAGGTGCTCTACTATGTGGCGTTGCATATAGAAAGGGCACTACTGTGTTGTCTAATGTGAATAAAAGCAATAGGGTGTGGTGTAATGTGAATAAGGAGCAATTCAGTGTGATGTAATGTGAATAAAGGGCTCTACTGTGAGGAGTAATGTTTATAAGGTAAAGTGATACTACTGTGGGATGTAATATGAATTATGGACACTATCGCATGATCAAATGTGAATAAAGTTGCAGAACTGTGTGGCGTAATTGGAATTGGGGTTACTATTGTGTGGCCATGCCCCTTGCCAGCAAAAGCACACCCCTTTTTGGGCTGAGCACCAAATGTGCGAACTGTTCCTATTTAAAATATAGGGGGTACAAACACCAAAATAAGGACAGCTATGGGTGAGGGGTGATGGTGCTGGGAAAGAGGTGCAAGGTCAGAGGCGGAACCACCGGTGGTGTTAGGGGGCACCAGCCAAAATCTTGCCTAGGGCATCATATTGGTTAGGGCCGGCTCTGGTTAGACTCACAGTCAGAGGTATACAAGAAATATAAGAAGGGACTTAAAACACAACCCTGCCGAACTCCTACACTTAACACCAGTTCCGAAGACAGGTCAGAGCCTAGTCTGACTGTCTGCGGGCGATCTGTCAAGAAATCCAACAGCCAATCACATATGGCCGCATCATATCCGATTCGTAAAAGCTTTTTTACTAACACTGCCAGCACTACTGTGTTAAAGGCGGAACTATAATCCACAAATAACAATCTAGCATAGGTGTCTCTATTTTCAAGATGACAAAGTACTCTATGAAGCACCATAAGAGCTGCGTCCTCAGTTGATCTGTTCGACCGATAGGCAAACTGGTCAAATCCCAGTGGTATGACACTTTTTAGATGGACCAAAACAATTCTCTCAAAACATTCATAATCAGTGAAGTGAGAGCAATCGGCCTATATTCGTTCAGACCAATGACCGACGCAGATTTAGGAATTGGAACAATTATTGAGGTTTTGAAGCACCGTGGAACAGTGCATTGACTCAGGGAAAAATGTAAAATCTTTGTAAAAATGCCTGCCAACTGCTCGGCACATGCCCGTAATACTCTGCCTGGAATGCAATCTGGGCCAGGAGCCTTCCTTACGCTCGTTCTACTAAAACAATCCCTAACTTCAACTTCCGTTAGGGTCAGAAAACTATCTAAGTGAAATCTAAAAGAATTACCCGTAGAAAAATCTACCTGTTCAAAACGTGCATAAAAGTGATTTAGCTCATCAGCCGAAGGACCGCCTGTCCTAACAGAAGTAGAACTTTTATAATCAGAGATGCATTTAATTCCTCTCCACATCGTTCTTGCATCACCTGATTCTTTAAAATGGTTTTCATTTTCAATCTTACTCGAATAAGCTTCTTTAGCAAGGCGAATACCCTTTTTTAAGTTAAAACGGGCAATTGTATAAGCTAATTTATCTTTTACTATAAACGCCCTATCCCTAGCTCTCAATAAGGAACGAACCTCACTGTTCATCCAAGGTTTGTCATTTGGGAAGGTGCGAACTAACTTCCTCTTGGTAACACTTTCTATTGGGACTCACCTCCATCCGGGAGGTATCAAACCCGGACACACAAGAAAAAATGAACCAACTTAATATCATCAATCTTACTGAACGGACCCTAACAGAGGACCAAAAGAAAATATTAATGAAGGGTCTTTCCTTTTCACCCTCTAAACCCCTTAATCGATTCATATGGGAAAAAAATCTACGTCTGTTCGGAAGGAAGCTTCTATTGAAGAAGTTCTTTTCTATGAAATCCAATGAAAATCTGTCTGCCTTACAATCAACTGACTCGGGACTAAACCAGGGAAGGGAGAATATAACCATTCCTTGGTCCTCTCAAGAAATAGCAGCCCTGGAATCTCTGGAAGAATTATCCAGCAATGGACCGCCAGTATTGGATAATCCTCCTACTACCAGAAAGATATGTAAAAGAAGATCTACTTTTGTTCCTCCTGAAATAATCAGCCCAGAAACTACGGTTTTCCTGAACTTAGTATCCAAAGAATTCGATCAAATTTATAAGAGAGCTGGACATCTTAGATGGTCAGGGAATCTGAGTAAAAAGGAAAGATTAGCCCTAGCTGAGATCAAGGGATGGGACGATATCATAATTAAACCCTCTGATAAAGGGGGTAACACGGTTTTGTGGCCTAAAGTGTTATACATGAGGGAAGCACTAAGACAGCTGAATGATACAACCTGCTATCAGAGACTCACATTCAATCCCACCCAAAATTACAAGGAGGCCTATAACAACATGATTGAACGTGCTTTCACAAGAGGCGTTATTCTCAAGGAGGAACGTGATTTTTTACAAACCATTAATCCAAAGATTCCCACTTTTTACTTACTCCCGAAGGTCCACAAAAATCTACAGGAACCTCCGGGACGCCCCATTGTATCTGGGATAGGTGGACTCTCTGAGAAGGCGAGCATTTTTATAGATACTCATCTTAGATCACACGTGACTCAGTTAGCATCATACGTTAAAGATACGCCTGATGTTCTGAGAAGATTAAATGATATCCAACTGGAGGATAATTGCATCTTAGTGAGTATGGACGTGGAGTCCCTTTATACTTGCATCTCCCACGATCTAGGTTTGAAAGCAGTGGAATATTTCCTGCGGATGGAAGGGATAGGCGATTTTCAACTTTTTCTTTTGCAGCTATTGAAATTTGTACTGAACAGAAATTATTTTGTCTTTGATGATCGCTACTACCTCCAGGTAAGAGGGACAGCTATGGGGGCGGCCTGTGCACCCACATATGCTAACCTCTTCCTGGGGTGGTGGGAAAGGGAACATGTATTTTCCGATGAAAAAGATCACCATACACGGCATATCATCACTCGGTTACGCTATATTGATGATGTCCTCATTATTTGGAGCGGCTCTGAATGTGAACTACACGAGTTCCTTACAGAGTTAAATACCAACGATCTTAACTTGAGACTCACGATGAACCACAGCCGCCAGGAAATCCCCTTTCTTGACTTGAGAATCTATCGGGATGGAGGAAACATGCTGGCCACGGAATTACACCGAAAGGAGACTGCTACGAATAGCATTCTCCACAATTCCAGCTCACATTTTCCTCCCACCATATCTAACATACCGAAAGGGGAGTTCCTCAGGCTCAAGAGGAATTGCTCCGATGCGGAAACCTACCGACATAGAAGCGAGGAGGTTACCATCCGTCTCAAGGAACGAGGATATAGTCATAGGTCCATCAAAAAAGCACGTAATTCCCTTTTAAAGACAAATAGAAACTCACTTATTTTTCAAGAGAAAAAGGAAAGTGATCAGGAGGAACTCAGATTTGTGGGAGACTTTTGTCAGGAATGGAGACACCTTAAGAATGGTATACAAAAACATTGGCATGTGCTCCTATCTGACCCAGATCTGGCGACCAACTTGGGAGACAAGGTCTCCATGAGCTGGAGGAGGTCACCTAACTTGAAGGATCATTGGGTACAAAGCCATTATCAGCGGAACCCCTCTATATCTCCTACAGTGAGGGGTACTTTCCCGTGTGGATCATGCAGGGCCTGTAATTTTATCTTACCGACACAGGAAATTACTGATAAATTTGGCAAGCAACATAGGATTAATGATTTCTTCAACTGTAAAACAACTAATGTGGTTTACTGTCTTCAGTGCCTATGTGGAAAAAGATATGTTGGCATAACCACACGCATGTTTAAACAGCGCATACTTGAACATGCAGGCACTATTAGAAATGTGGACAGAGACCTGCAGAATTTTCGACAGATCACGACGGTGGCGAGACATTTTCTCCTACACCGCCAGGATAAATCCCACAAGATGCAAGTTTTTGGCCTGGAGAAGGTTAAACTTGGTATTAGAGGAGGGGATATAATGCAGGAACTACTGAAAAAGGAGAGCCAGTGGACCTACATGTTGGGAAGTCTTGCTCCGCTTGGACTTAATGAACACATAAATTATACGGTGTTCCTGTAATAACCCCCTATATGATTAAGTGCCATCTTTTTTTGTCCTCATTTTGAATCTTTATATCTACTTTTTTTATCTACACTTTGACCACGTCTATTTTTTCACAGGTCAAACATTCCAATTATTCTTTTATCCTCCTCACTATATTCTCTTTTCTTTTTCTCTTTTATCCTATGACTCCTGTATCATTTTCTATTATCACACCCGTTTATTACACTACATTCAAAGGGACAATTATTCACTCAACCATCTTTTATTTTTTCTCTCCCCATATTCCCTTTTCCTTTTTCTCCAATCCATTATATTTTCAAGTTGGTATACTCCATCACTCTGGGTTATGTTTGCCACATATTATTAACCCCCTCCCCCCCACACTTTTCCTTTCCCACCTACTCTCCTTTCAATAGACCAGTCTGATAGACCCACCAAGAATCACATATCTCTTTCACATATCACTCACTTATTCCTCTTATACATTCACATTCTCAGTTTAATCTTTATCACATAACAATTACACTCCATTAGGATCAATATTTCCTTTTCCCTATTTTCCATGTTCCCTCCCCCCCTTTTTTTTTTTTTTCCCCCCTCTTCTTTTTATTATACAACACTCACATTATTCTTTTCCGTTACTTCACGGCACTTTACATTTTCATCTTTGTTCACACATTTTCAGTTGTCATTATTTCTGTCACTTATACTCACAGACATTACGGTGGGGTAGTACTGGGCTTCCTAGTGTAATTAACCAATAAGTATCCTTTAATCGCTTCATTTCATTCCTTACTGATATTTTCACAATCATTTTTATTTCTACTTTCCTACACTGTTTATATATTTATTCTTATTTATTTAGTTATATTCCCTCCCAACACATATTCATATATATCTACTTCAGTTGAAGCACTTTTGTTTGCACACTTGGATCACACAGCGTTTTTTTTTTATATTTATTTTTTATTATCTATATTCATTTTTATTTTTATATTCAGTTGTATTTTTAAACTTTCTTTATTTTTATATTCACATTTATATTCATATCCGTATATTTCGTAATATTTATATCTATAGTTATATTTATACCTACGTATACAGGTTGAGTCTCCCTTATCCAAAATGCTTGGGACCAGAGGTATTTTGGATAACGGATTTTTCCGTATTTTGGAATAATTAGATACCATAATGAGATATCATGGTGATGGGTCCTAGGTCTAAGCACAGAATGCATTTATGTTACATATACACCTTATACACACAGCCTGAAGGTCATTTTTGCCAATATTTTTTATAACTTTGTGCATTAAACAAAGTGTGTGTACATACACACAATTCATTTATGTTTCATATACACCTTGTATACACAGCCTGAAGGTCATTTAATACAATATTATTAATAACTTTGTGCATTAAACAAAGTTTGTGTACACTGAGCCATCAAAAAACAAAGATTTCACTATCTCACTCTCACTC
Organism: Pseudophryne corroboree; assembly: GCF_028390025.1. Taxonomy (NCBI): domain Eukaryota; kingdom Metazoa; phylum Chordata; class Amphibia; order Anura; family Myobatrachidae; genus Pseudophryne; species Pseudophryne corroboree. Next base: position 112,272,781 of record NC_086445.1, on the reverse strand, counting down.
AAAAAAGTCCGTATTTCGGAATATTCCGTATTTCGGAATATATGGATATGGGATACTCAACCTGTATATACATAAATATTGTTCCACCACTATTGAACCTCCAATTTTGATTTGATGTCTCTGATACCCTTCCAAGGATGTCTGTAATCAGTAATCATTAGATAAGGATCAGTCTCTAATTTGTAATACAGGTGTGTTGGGTAACACGCAACACATGGATTTACATACTAGCAAGAGCATTGGCTAGTGCTCCTGTTTTAAGCACGTCACCTGAACACCACTATAGCCTGCAAGGTGAGCAAGCCTTTGTGGTGAAACGTACGTCCTATCCGGCTACATGGGCTCCCCACTGCAGGGGGAGCCGTGACCAGCAGCATGAGCATACAGCGGCATAAGTGGCTTTGAACGGCGGACAACGGCCGAACGGTATCCCCTCCTTCTTTCTCCCTTTTCCAGTTTTGACGGAGGCTCTGGCTCGGTGGCGCATCCGAATCCTGCAAGGCCTCGGCATCAGGGTTCGCCTAACACCACTTACGGGACCACGAGCCGCCGCCAGTTCTCTTCCTGTCTCTCACGGCACCACCCGCGGTCTCACTCTCATCTGTCCTCCGCTCTCGGATGAGGTCAGATAGCAGAAGAGATCCCCGGGTAAAGTGCTCACAGTTCCTTCTTTCTTCGGTTCCCTTATTTTCTTTCTCCACTTTCCACAGTTAATCATTCATATTTCTCTACAAGTGGGAATTTTCCCCTTCTGCATGGCAACTTATTAGCAGTTTAAATCATGTGTTATATTGAAATATAATTGGCAGTACACATACAATTTGATACTGCCTTGCAGATTTAACTATGCGGCAGAAATGTATACAATATGATCTTGCCAACTGTTGCTAACACACTTTACTAGCTTGTCAGGCCATTTGTGTGCATTCAATTGTCATCTCAAACAGCTAATTAATCAGGCTGTTTGGGGGATTTTTTCAAGCAGATTTAACCATGCGGCAGGAACTTATACAATATGATCTTGCCAACTGTTGCCAATACATCTAACTAGCTTGTCAGGCCACTTGTGTGTATTCAATTGTCATCTCAATCAGCTAATTCAATAGGCTGTTTGGGGGATTTTTCAAATTCCAATTTTTCTTCTTCTCTCATTTCCCTTTTTTTCCATATGTACAATTATCATTTGTCCAGTGGCGCATTTGGACCCTGCAATGCCTTTTGGCATCAAGGTTCACCTAACACCACGTGAGGATTAAAGGTATTCGTGCATCTCGTTTTTTTCTGGACACAGCTCACCCTCCCACTCTCATCTGCCCTCCGCTCTCAGATGAGGTCAGACAGCAGAAGGGATAAGTGAACTAGAGTGCCCATTTTTTCTACCATTCTGTCTCATTTGTCTTGCCTAGATATCATGTGCGAATAGTCACATGCACACGTGATACTCATGACACTACAATTAAATTTATCAATGTAGGATCGGCACAATATTATATTGTTCTGCAAAAAGGGAGATCATGCCATGTTAATCCTTGATTGTATATATTGTATATTCTTCATGATATGCCCAGCCAGCAGGTTGGGTAGCCACAGGGGAGGTGTGCCAATTCAACTTTCATAACTGTGTTATTTAAACTAGGATTCAGATGAACATGTTAATTGTATTTGCATACCTTCTCCTAGCCACAGGATTTGATGACCGTTAATATATCATGTATGCTACTGGCTGGAATACAGACAGATTACTGTCTTTTGAGTTGTAGATGAATTATAGACTCAATATTTTATGATTACATATGATTTTGTCTAAATTTTTGCCACAAGGACAAATTTTATGTCCAATATTATTATTTCTCTGGGGGAATTGTGTATACATTATTTGAGTTATATTACCCCTCGTATATTTTAGTCTAAATTTGATTAATAAAGGTTATGTTTTAATTTAGATTCAACATTTCATCATTACACATTTATATTTGTTTAAAAAAGAGTGCTCCAAACAAAGGAATTTTCTTTTATCGGTGTTCTGTGGGCTTTACCACACACGTCGGTTATTTGTGTAACACTTTCTATACAGCAGTTAATATACACTGCTCAAAAAATAAAGGGAACACTAAAATAACATCCTAGATCTGAATGAATGAAATATTCTTATTAAATACTTTGTTCTTTACATAGTTGAATGTGCTGACAACAAAATCACACAAAAATTATCAATGGAAATCAAATTTATTAACCCATGGAGGTCTTGATTTGGAGTCACACTCAAAATTAAAGTGGAAAAATACACTACAGGCTGATCCAACTTTGATATAATGTCCTTTAAAACAAGTCAAAATGAGGCCCAGTAGTGTGTGTGGCCTCCACGTGCCTGTATGACCTCTCTACAACGCCTGGGCATGCTCCTGATGAGGTGGCGGATGGTCTCTTGAGAGATCTCCTCCCAGACCTTGACTAAAGCATCCGCCAACTCCTGGACAGTCTGTGGTGCAACGTGGCGTTGGTGGATGGAGCGAGACATGATGTCCCAGATGTGCTCAATTGGATTCAGGTCTGGGGAACGGGCGGGCCAGTCCATAGCATCAATGCCTTTGTTTTGCAGGAACTGCTGAAATACTCCAGCCACATGAGGTCTAGCATTGTCTTGCATTAGGAGGAACGCAGGGCCAACCGCACCAGCATATGGTCTCACAAGGGGTCTGAGGATCTCATCTTGGTACCTAATGGCAGTCAGGCTACCTCTGGCGAGCACATAGAGGGCTGTGCGGCCCCCCAAAGAAATGCCACCCCACACCATTACTGACCCACTGCCAAACCGGTCATGCTGGAGGATGTTGCAGGCAGCAGAACGTTCTCCTTGGCATCTCCAGACTCTGTCACGTCTGTCACATGTGCTCAGTGAGAACCTGCTTTCATCTGTGAAGAGCTCAGGGCACCAGTGGCAAATTTGTCAATCTTGGTGGTCTCTGGCAAATGCCAAACGTCCCGCACGGTGTTGGGCTGTAAGCACAACCCCCACCTGTGGATGTCGGGCCCTCATACCACCCTCATGGAGTCTGTTTCTGATCGTTTGAGTAGACACATGCACATTTGTGGCTTGCTGGAGGTTATTTTGCAGGGCTCTGGCAGTGCTCCTCCTGTTCCTCCTTGCACAAAGGCGGAGGTAGCAGTCCTGCTGCTGGGTTGTTGCCCTCCTACGGCCTCCTCCACGTCTCCTGATATACTGGCCTGTCTCCTGGTAGCGCCTCCATGCTCTGAACACTACGCTGACAGATGCAAGAATAAGGTAAAATGTACCCAAGGGTATTCAGGCGCTGTGAGATGGGATGGTTCGCTAAGCGGCAGCCAATATTACAGGGGAGTCACTCCCAAGAAGACAACACAAAAAAGAAAAATGGAGGCTGCGCTATGTAGAGGAAAGAACAGTATAAACACTCAATAAGTATTAAAAGAATTTATTATAAAACATGGATTTCTTTAAAAGCAGGAATTCTGTGCAAGATAATGTGCCAAATATATGCAGAAAAAAATAGATTTGCCAATATTATGCAAAAGTTGGATTTTACCCAAATGCTGGTACAGGATTAGTAGGAATTGTTCTCTAGGATCCGTTCCATATTCACCCGTTGGAACAGGACATCTCTGAATTGGACCCGAACCAGCCCATTCTGCTGACCAGTAATCCGAAAGAGCCCGAGAGAAGCACCAGCCTATTTCCGCATTGCATGAGGTACTCTACATCAAAGAGACATTGCATTAATCCTCTAGCGGCATATGGAAGTCTTCTATGGACTCTCTTCAGCAATATTAAAAGGTACCTTCCATACCGGATTATAACTGGACACTATATTGATGGGCAAAATATGGAACGGATCCTAGAGAACAATTCCTACTAATCCTGTACCAGCATTTGGGTAAAATCCAACTTTTGCATAATATTGGCAAATCTATTTTTTTCTGCATATATTTGGCACATTATCTTGCACAGAATTCCTGCTTTTAAAGAAATCCATGTTTTATAATAAATTCTTTTAATACTTATTGAGTGTTTATACTGTTCTTTCCTCTACATAGCGCAGCCTCCATTTTTCTTTTTTGACTACGCTGACAGACCCAGCAAACCTTCTTGCCACAGCTCGCATTGATGTGCCATCCTGGATGAGCTGCACTACCTGAGCCACTTGTGTGGGTTGTAGACTCCGTCTCATGCTATCACTAGAGTGAAAGTACCGCCAGCTTTCAAAAGTGACCAAAACATCAGCCAGAAAGCATAGGAGCTGAGAAGTGGTCTGTGGTCACCACCTGCAGAACAACTACTTTATTGGGGGTGTCTTGCTAATTGCCTAAAATTTCCACCTGTTGTCTATTCCATTTGCACAACAGCATGTGAAATTGATTGTCAATCAGTGTTGCTTCCTAAGTGGACAGTTTGATTTCACAGAAGTGTGATTGACTTGGAGTTACATTGTGTTGTTTAAGTGTTCCCTTTATTTTTTTGAGCAGTGTACAATGACACCATTGATGCCATACGATCGTTATCAACACCTAAATCCCCAGTAGCCTCTTCAATAAACTGGTCCCAGTCGGTACACTCAAAGCAACCCTGCAAACTTAATTAAGCTCCCTCTGGCCAGATCTCAACTTCCTTAGTAATTGGTCGATCCCTCCCTAATACTGACAAATATCTGGGAATTAACCAGAGTGATGAGTGATCGGACTGCCCGACATGAGGACACAAAAGACATTTATATGCATGCTTAACATTAGTATAAACATGGTCAAGAGTGTTAGCCCCCCCGAGTTGGTACCAAAACATTCTGTACAAACTTGGGAAACACAGATCTTAAATTTGCCTGATTGAAATCACCGGCAACAATGAATGCACAATCTGGGTGTAGGGTCATCTGTTTGGAAAAAGAAATGAGCAAGATATCTAATGCCAGGGCAATATTCGCTTGCGGGGGGATATACACTGCGGCCACAAAAACCACAGAAAATTCCTGGGGCAAATAAAATGGTCTGTACCGCATAAGCATGAGTTCCAAATCCACAGAACTGAAGGTCTCATTCAGATCCACGTTGGAACACCATCGATCGTGAATATATATGCAGAGACCACCGCCTTTTTTCTTTCCAGACTCAGAAGTCCTATTGAATCTAAACAAAGTCCTGTCAGGCAATTCAAAGGGACAATCCGGATCACTGACTCCTATCCAAGTCTCAGTAAATATCAACAAAGAACTATTGGCTAATGTCCTGTTGCAGGCAATTTTCAGCCTAACCTTGTCCAGCTTGTTGGTGAGAGATCTAACATTTGCTAAAAATATGCTAGGCAAAGGAGAGTTAAAAGGCCGTTGCCTCAATCTTGCCAGGAGACCAGCTCGCTTACCCCTCTTCTGCTTCCTCAGCCTGCCGGGTGCCGACTCAGCGGCAAGTGATGCTGCCAGCTCTGCCTTTCCCAAGGCCTGGACCCACCATGGCTCTGATGATTTTTTCGCTGCCAACTATGATGGTGGTATTTCTCCCTTGTAGCGCCACCAGCAGCCTCAGATGGAGCACCCACCGCAGTTCCCCTCAGCGCCAGTAACAGCAGGTAAAGCAGCTGGTGCTATCTATTGCATAGTTGTCCACCAGATTACATAGGTTCTAGGTGGGCTGCCTGATATCACAGCAATGATGAACCAGGGTCAGGAGGAAGGGAAAGTGAAGAAAGAGAAAATATGTGGAGGATATGTGTGGATTGCACAGTGGTGATATAATTGGATAGGAAAGCTTATGAAGGTAGGGGGCGGGATGTACTAATGTACATCGCCGCCCATCGCCGCCCTGCGCCACGATGCTGATCGCATATGTACTAACATATGCGATCAGCATTGCGGAGGACAGCTCTTCCGATAAGAGCTGTCCTCCGCGATGCACAGCGGCAGCCTGACTTCCGGGACTCGGCCCCAGAAGTAAGTCTGCGCATGCGCGGGGTGACGAGGGCAGCCGCAGGGCATGCTGGGAGGGATCCGATCGGATCCCTCACACAGCGCCACGGAGAGAAGCCCATAGGCTTCTATGGACTATCTGATAAACACACAAAAACCGACAGTGGCCGGAAAAAGACAGGGATTGCCTTTTTGGAGCACTCTTTTAAATTTGAATAAATATGTTCAAATTGATATGATTGTTACTTTTAAAACGTAACCTTTAATATTATTTTTTAAAATAATTGTAATAAGAATTAATTCATTGAATCAGTATATAACCACTAATAACATTATGTAACTAACTTTCATTAAATCAGTACATATTTGCCTTAGCCTTAGCCTTAGCTAATCATGTCTTATTACTATCTTAACAGTACATATATTGTGATAATATGGTGAAAAAATGATAATAAATAAAAGTGTGAAAAGAAATATCAATTCCGCGATTTAATAAAATTGTTCTTGCAATACCTTGTCTTAATTGTCTGAATCAACAATCTAACACATTCAAATTATCAATTCTGCAATTAAATGTGACTAATCATGCAATATCCTGTCTTAATTGTCAGAATCAACAATCTGTCATAAAACTAACACTTCATACAGAGTTTATTTCATAACAGTGTCATGACACATGTTTAGCTTAATCACCAATCTACCTAATTTCACTAATTTGTGCAAGATTATTCTCCTAGCGATATCATGTCGCAATCACATTGATTAATAACTTGATAAGAGACCCTGAATTATGAATTTGCACCAGCAGATGGTTAATCACTGCAGTGTCAAACGTTCCCCTGGACTCTCTGGATTGATATCTGTAATAGAAGCTGTAGCTAGTTGGCTGTTCAGCATTAATCCTTTTAGCTACAAATTAAAGTAACCATTCCCTCTCACAGCTGTCTGCGAGCATAACAGTCAGCACCGCCGATACTAATGTAACTATTCATGTAGTATACATTGTGAATTACGTTCAGTGCCAAACAATCTGACTACGTTGTAGCAATATATACAGCTGTGATTGTTTCTCACCCAACCTCAAGTTATTCAGTATTTCACAGAAATCCTGATTATTGTTACAACGCATGGCAACCAATAGTTTTCAAGCATGCAGGCATGTATGTAATTAGGCGTGCTAATTATATACATGCCTGCATGCTTGAAAACTATTGGTTGCCATGCGTTGTAACAATAATCAGGATTTCTGTGAAATACTGAATAACTTGAGGTTGGGTGAGAAACAATCACAGCTGTATATATTGCTACAACGTAGTCAGATTGTTTGGCACTGAACGTAATTCACAATGTATACTACATGAATAGTTACATTAGTATCGGCGGTGCTGACTGTTATGCTCGCAGACAGCTGTGAGAGGGAATGGTTACTTTAATTTGTAGCTAAAAGGATTAATGCTGAACAGCCAACTAGCTACAGCTTCTATTACAGATATCAATCCAGAGAGTCCAGGGGAACGTTTGACACTGCAGTGATTAACCATCTGCTGGTGCAAATTCATAATTCAGGGTCTCTTATCAAGTTATTAATCAATGTGATTGCGACATGATATCGCTAGGAGAATAATCTTGCACAAATTAGTGAAATTAGGTAGATTGATGATTAAGCTAAACATGTGTCATGACACTGTTATGAAATGAACTCTGTATGAAGTGTTAGTTTTATGACAGATTGTTGATTCTGACAATTAAGACAGGATATTGCATGATTAGTCACATTTAATTGCAGAATTGATAATTTGAATGTGTTAGATTGTTGATTCAGACAATTAAGACAAGGTATTGCAAGAACAATTTTATTAAATCGCGGAATTGATATTTCTTTTCACACTTTTATTTATTATCATTTTTTCACCATATTATCACAATATATGTACTGTTAAGATAGTAATAAGACATGATTAGCTAAGGCTAAGGCAAATATGTACTGATTTAATGAAAGTTAGTTACATAATGTTATTAGTGGTTATATACTGATTCAATTAATTAATTCTTATTACAATTATTTTAAAAAATAATATTAAAGGTTACGTTTTAAAAATAACAATCATATCAATTTGAACATATTTATTCAAATTTAAAAGAGTGCTCCAAAAAGGCAATCCCTGTCTTTTTCCGGCCACTGTCGGTTTTTGTGTGTTTATCAGGTTTAAACATGATTGTTGGAGCACTTCCAGCTGATTAATTCTACCTATTAATAAAAAGGAAAAATTATTGGACAGCTGGTTTCATTATATTTCTTTGACAATTTTTGGGTTCGGTGCAGGGTATATTGCGTTACTACAAAATTCTATGGACTATCGCCAGCTAAAGCTGGCGAACCCCGCCGCGGCGCTGACCTGGCGGCCGGGGGATAGTACATCAGGAAAATGCGGTAAACAGGGAGTTTACTGCATTTTCCGCTTAGTACATCCCGCCCAATGTGAGTGGTTCTGGAATTTTATAAGCTTGTCTTAGTAGGTGAGTTTTCAGGGAACGCTTGAAGGTTTGGAGACTAGAGGAGAGTCTTATTGGATGCGCACTCTGCAGGCTGTGAGTGATAATGTCACACATATACTGGGAATGGAGATGATTAGCAGATTGCAAACTGCACAGGACTGCAGTGGTAAACCGCACAGGCTTTGCAAGCTTGAGATAATTAGCAGTGGGAACTGCACAAGCTGGATATAGTTATCAGTGTGGGAACTGCCCAAAATTGCAAGCTAGGAGAAACTGAAGCAGAAAACAAGAACTGATGAACCAAGAACTTGAGTGTGCACCATGGAATGTTCACCAGATGGCAGATATAGCAAAGAAAATTAGATTTCAAGAAGTTGGGCTGTTTCTACTGGAAACAAGAGCTATTGAGATACAAGGTGTGTTGGCAATGAGCAGATGCAAGTGAGGGGTTTAAGTAGGGCACTCAAATCAGTCATTGGTGCCTTAGGCTAGGTGGAAGCTGACTGTGAATGGGAGAAACAGTCAGATTCCACCCCTCTCATACCTCCGCTGGGTCCTTCATACTTCAGTCCAACACTGTACACGATTATTTCAACATGGGTAATTTAATAAAATAAAAAAAAAGAAGAAGCTTTAATATAATGAAACACCACCACTACAATATTCTTTTGGCAATAACATTATTTTCATAAACCCAAGCAGTCACCAGTGAAGAAATGTTCTCATCCTTGCAAAAGGAGCCTCTTACAAAGCAAGGAGCAATCTAGCTGGGGGTACATGAAGAAAAGCAGTATACTAATAGCACATAGTGTCACAATTTATAGAGAGCTGGGTTTGAAGTTCACAGGGACCCACTGATCTCTGTCTTATTGAGATGCAGCATTTTGCTCATCTCTTATTTAATTCTGTGACTCATCTCCTTGCCAGAATAAACATCTCCATCCACCATCCATCTGATATGTCATCCAAGCACAGTTTTGATATCAGTGGGGTATCTATTTCCATTTGAAATGAAAAATGATCATAGGCAAAAAAAAATTTCTTTTTAATCTAATGTATTCTACAAACCAGTGAGTAGATTATAGCATGCCTCATAAATTTATTTGTTTGCTCCATTACAAGGAATGTGATTAGACATTTTTCTAAAAATAAACTGCACTTGATGTTTGTGTTATTACTCTTAGCAAAGCAAAATCAGTTATACAGGTTGAGTATCCCATATCCAATTCCAAATATTCCGAAATATGGAATTTTTTGAGTGAGACTGAGATAGTGAAACCTTTGTTTTCTGATGGCTCAATGTACACAAACTTTGTTTAATACACAAGGTTATTAAAAATATTGTATTAAATGACCTTCAGGCTGTGTGTATAAGGTTTATATGAAACATAAATGAATTGTGTGTATGTACACAAACTTTTGTTTAATGTACAAAGTTATTAAAAATATTGGCTAAAATGATCTTCAGGCTGTGTGTATAAGGTGTATATGAAACATAAATGCATTCTATGCTTAGACTTGGGTCCCATCGCCATGATATCTCATTATGGTATGCAATTAGTCCAAAATACGGAAAAATCCGATATCCAAAATGCTTCTGGTCCCAAGCATTTTGGATATGGGATATTCAACCTGTAGTTGTATAATTCCAGCTGTAATAATGTAGTCCTGTACAGTATAATGCATACCTCCCAACAGTGGCGTAAATTCGTCCCAGTTGCCCGGAGGCAAGATAAATATGTGTGTGTGGTGTTCTGAAAGAAATGTATATACTGTATTTATACATTTAATTGTCTTTTATTTTAAATCACACATTTCTTAGCAGTCATACCCAGGTTTAGAACCCATGACCTGTTACACTGACAGCAGACACTTTACTGATGGAGTTATTTGCTCCTGTAGAGGAAGCATGAGAATTCTAACTATATGAAGTTACGTGTAATTGTCAGAGAAGTATCTTCATATAGTTAAAATTCTCATATTTCCTGTACAGGAGCAAACCACTTCATCAGTAAGGTGTCAGATTCCAGTGTAATAGGTTGTGGTTTCTAATCCTGGCTATGACACTTGTAAAATATGTATATTCAGTATAATAAAGAGGGTGTGATTTGTAAGGTGCAGGGACCAGTAAGGAAGTCTGCCACTGAAAAGATAGCGGCAGCTACTGTATCAATTAACTTAATTCAATGAAGTCACAGAATGGGAGGAGAGGTGCCCCCCTTCAGAGCAGGAGCCCGGCGGCAGATGACTCCATTGCCTCCCAGAGTTCTGCCTCTGCCTCCCAACATGACCGTCTCCAGGAGGGACAGAATGCTCTGCTCCTGGACTTCCCTCTTAATTTATGATTGCCAGCAACTGTGGTGAAACACCTTTCTTATTCACTAACCTGTTCAACACAGGTGCCGGCAATCATCAATTAAGAGAAAAGTCCAGAAGCAGAGCATTGTGTCCCTCCTGGAGAGGGTCATGGGGGTCATTCCGAGTTTATCGTAGCTATGCTAAATTTAGAACAGCTACGATCAGGCACTCAGACATGCGGGGGGACACCCAGCACAGGGCTAGTCTGCCCCACATGTCAGTGCCGACCCCCCCCCCCCCCCAGAAATGCAAAAGCATCACACAGCGGCAATGCTTTTGCATTTCAGCAGTAACTCCCGGCCAGCGCAACTCCTGCGGCTGGCCAGGAGAACCTCCCCGCTGCCCGAGTTGCAGCGGCTGCATGTGACGTAACGCAGCCCCCGCGGGTCGCCCCCCCCCCACGCCTGCGTTGGCCGGACAGCGCCCCCCTAAACGGCAGCTTAATGCCGCCGTCCATCCTCCTCCCGCTCAGCGACTGCCTCTGCCTGTCAATCAAGCAGAGGTGAACGCTACACTACAACGGCCTTCGGCCGCCCAGCATGCGCCGGCACACTGTGGCGTCGGCGCATGCGCGGATCCGTCCCAATCGCTGCGCTTCGATAAACTGCAGTGAGCGATCGGGTCGGAATGAGCCCCCATGTTGGGAGGTATGTAATGAATCATATGTATAATTCAAATGCACAGTCTGTAAACTGGTCCCTAGAGGAGGAGGTGGTGCCCACCGGGGGTTTCCCCTGTAACCCCCATGGGCCAGTCCAACCCTGCTGACAGCTGACATCCCGTCCATCGGCAAATCACACTGAACCCCTTTTAGCACATCAGAGCAGAGGCAGGAACAGCGCCCTATCAGGATCTCTCTGGTAACCAGGAAGTGGAGAGCTGCGTACATAGGTGGTCATTCCGAGTCGATCGCTAGCTGCATTCGTTCGCTGTGCAGCGATGAGCAAAACAAAGGCACTTCTGCGCATGCGCGACGTACTATTACAATGACCGATGTAGTTTCACACAGGGTCTAGCGAAGCTTTTCAGTCGCACTGCTGGCCGCAGAGTGATTGACAGGAAGTGGGCTTTTATGGATGTCAACTGACCGTTTTCAGGGAGTGTTCGGAAAAACGCAGGCGTGGCAGGAAAAACGCAGGCATGGCAGGAAAAACGCAGGGCGTGTTTATGACATCAAAACAGGCACTAAACATTCTGAAGTGATTGCAAGCGCTGAGTAGGTTTAGAGCTACTCAAAAACTACACAAAAAAACTTTGTAGCCGCTCTGCGATCCTTTCATTCGCACTTCTGTTAAGCTAAAATACACTCCCAGTGGGAGGCGGCATAGCGTTTGCACGGCTGCTAAAAACTGCTAGCGAGCGAACAACGCAGAATGACCACCATAGCGTCTCCATACACTCCTGTCATTAATCGGGACCCACAAGGCTGGGGAAAAGGCTGCCTGAGCAGCAGGAGCTCTAGTAAAGCAGCACAACCTGCTACACTGACAGGGAACAGCCACGCAGCTGACATTGCACGGGGAGCGGCACGGAAGCGTTACACTGTGCTCTAAACAGCGCTGTCTGCAGACACCCACCCCCGTTTGTGAAGAGGGAGTGTTAACCCTGCAGTGACCACACAACACAGTGAAGATAGGTCAGGAAAAGGGTTTTATAACTACAGTTTACAGAACTGTCGTAAACCATCCAGGATTGTGACACACTACAAACAGGCTGGAGACTCACAAGCAGGCCCCTAAATGTGCACTTATTTGTTCAGCACACTTGTTTAGCATGCATGTGGCCTAACATGAAAGCTGCTAATTAGAGTATATTGATAAAGTGCATAGTGAAACACCATATACTAACATTTGATAAGCTGATTTTAGTGTATGGTTTTATAATTGTTTAGTTTTATAATGGATTGAATGTATGGGTCACAATTATACGTATAACTGCTGTTTAACGCCCGCTGCAATGTATGATAGTAGCGGTGCGCCCGGTTCCTCTGTCACTCTTACTGATGCCATTACATATTGCAGCAGGCAGTGCTGCAGCTGCTTGCCCGTGTGCACCGGCCCCTCCCCCGTCTCCTGCAATTTGGTGGAGATATGAGGAGGAGGAGGAATGAAGAGGAGGGACTTGACTCTTGTGTAACGTTTATAAGGGGTTTATAAGTGACCTTTTTAGCAGGTACAGTACCTTTTTTTTATGGTCTGTACTGATTTTGGGCTCTCCAAACTTCCATTGAAAGTATGGGAAAAGGGGCGTCCCTTACCCGTGGCCACACCCCTTTTTTGGGTTTGTACCGATTTTTAAGTGTAAAATGTTGGAGGGTATGCTGTTGTGCTATGTGTATAAGGGGTTCTGCCATGGTGTATGGTGTACTGTAAATAATGGACACTACTGTGTGGCAGGGACGTGCATTAATGATTAAAATAATACAAAAAAGATACTTATGACACATATTCTGTGTCATAAGTATCTGCTTTACCCCTTATATAGGCCTTCATTCCGAGTTGATCGCTAGCTGCTTTCGTTCGCAGCGCGGCGATTAGTTGAAAAAGCGGCACTTCTGCGCATGCGTGCGGGCCGCAGTACGCACGCGCAAAGTACTTTCACACAAAACTATGCAGTTTTACACAAGGTCGAGCGACGCTTTTCTGTCGCTCTGTTGATCGGTGAGTGATTGACAGGAAGTGGGTGTTTCTGGGTGGTAACTGAGCGTTTTCAGGGAGTGTGCTAAAAAATGCAGGCGTGACAGGTAAAAATGTAGGCGTGCCTGGTGAAACGGGGGAGTGGCTGGCCGAACGCAGGGCGCGTTTGTGACGTCAAAGCAGGAACTAAACTGCAGTGATCGCAAGGTAGGAGTAGGGTTGGAGCTGCTCAGAAACTGCATGAAAATTTTTACGAGCAGTTCTGCTAACCTTTCGTTTGCACTTCTGCTAAGCTAAGATACACTCCCAGAGGGCGGCGGCCTTGCGTTTGCACTGCTGCTAAAAGCAGCTAGCGAGCGATCAACTTGAAATGAGGGCCATTATTTTAATCATTTGTACAGTGTAAAAAAGTGTTTAGGAGGCACCGCTCTCGGTGTCTCATGCTGTCAATGTGAAAGGACCGGAAGAGGGGGCGGGGCCAAGCATCGGTCAGTAAAAGCCCATAAGTGCCTCTTTGACAGTGGCGTGCTTTCAGTCCATATGAAAGCACACCCCTGTCACTGTGATTGGGCGGTTTCGGAGGGGAGGGGGGCAAGCACTCACTCGCAGTCAGGCTGGTGTATAGCCGTCCCACTTTTATCACAGGTGGGCGGGGCCTATCGGACCACCGCGGCCGGGCAGTTGTTATTTTCTGCTCCTTATCGCAGCCCGGCAGTCATCAGCTATTGACTTACCCGGCGGCTGCAGGTATGGAGGGTGAGGGCCTCAGCCGGGAAGCAGAATGACTTCTTTTCGGGCTCCGTTCCCAGAGGAGCCCTGCGGGAAGGGGGGGGGGGGGGGGGAGACGTCTGCCATGTCTTGATGTCACGCGCTGGACTCGCCCGCACTAGGAGACCGGAGTCAGCACACTGTAGTGGAGCTGGGGGTTCCTGACAGCACCGCACAGCCCCATCCAGCCCCAGCAGAACAACACAGCAAAACCTTCCAGGCCAGTGGACAGTGAGGAGCAGGCTGGGAACATTAGTGAATCGCAGTGTGAGCTCTGTGTTTTTTTTAAAGTGCTTAAATAAAACATAGGAACTCCTTCCTACTCAAACTGTTTTGCATTATACTGTATAGCACTATCAGTAGCGGATCTTGCCACGGGCAAGCAGGACTTTTGCCCGGGGCGCCGCTTTCCGGAGGGCACCAACGCCATCCGGAGGGCGCCGCACCATGGCAAGATCCGCTACTGTTTGGCAGTGCCCCCGCTGTGTCCCCTGCTGTGAAGGGAACTAGACGCTACCCGTCTAGTTTCCCTTCGTGGAGAGGACCTTTGCTGTGCGGTGCGCGATGACGTCATCGCGCACTGCACAGCATTGTGGGACTGGTACAGACGCTAGGGGTCATAATTGACCTCTAGTGTCTATCTATGCCGTGCTATGGGAGAGACGTCATGACGTCTCTCCCATAGATCCGAGGAGAGGAGCGGCGCCGGCGCTACTGGGGGCACAAATGGGAGCACAACTCTACAGGGTGCGTAACTGACCACGCCCCTGTATGAAGCCATGCCCCTATTTTCCGCCCGGGGCACCACAAGGGCTAGAACCGGCCCTGAGCACTATGTTGTATAAAATGGCAGCTAGGGTGGGATCACAATTCCTTTTCTTGAAGGTCCCCATACCATACACTCTCTAAAGCTGGGTACACACTATGCGATCATATGGACAGTTTATCGTTACAAGGCGATTTGTAACGATAACTTGTTCACATCGTATAGTGTGTATGCACTATGGGCCTCATTCAGACCTGATCGCTGTTGTGCGAAATCGCACAGCGTCCGACTATCGAACGACTGCACATGCGTACGGATTGTAGTGCGCACGCGTAAGGCCAAACTATGAAAAAATCCAGCTTCTTTTTTGATGGCTAGGCGAACGCAGGCTGGTTGACAGGAAGCGGACGTTTGTGGGTGGTAACTGGCCATTTTCTGGGAGTGTACCAAAAAAGAAGAAAAAGAGACTCTCATTTTTTGGGGGGCACTCATTGAAAGATATTACATAAAATATATCTTTTATTGATTATCATTAAAAAAATGTTGCCACAAACCAAGACTAGGACATGAACATGTACACATAAATACCAGAATTCACAAAAAACAAAAACAAAAACACTCCTAAATTTACGCGTGGTATGAACACACCGTGGGGAGATACACGTGACCTGGTCAGGGTCAATGTTATTGATCCTGACAATAGTTCCTGCAATAATAAGAATTGACAGTCCCCTAACAAGAGGAGACAAATTGTAGGATGATATAGTCGGCTGAAACAAGAAGCGGTAGCCCTATAGATAGATTTACCATACATTTCAGCCTGTTGTAATGGATGCTACTGGCGTAGAATATAAGTAACAATAACAGTGTTGATTAGTATGTGTCCAAACTTCATAGCACATACTATCTCCCCATCGATTGCATATCATATGTTCCCTTAGAGAGGTAGTAGCGAAATAATCTAATAATTATTCAAGATCTAGGATATAAATCTCCATAATATGAGTAAAAACTGATCCTGTAATTGTCTTCAGAGCCAACCTTAGGCATAGGCAAACTAGGCAGTTGCCTAGGGCATTTGGTATGCTTAGGGGCACCAGCAGCTTCTGCTGATTAAAATGATATGCGGCATGCCTATATTCTGTGAGTGACTGCGGCTGTATCTGCATACAAAATGCTACGTTGCAGTGTAGTCCTGGAAACCACTATAATGTAGCATTTCATATGCAGATTCAGCCGCAGTCACACACAGAATAAAGGCATGCTGCATATCATTTTAATCAGCAGAAGCTGCATGTGCATCCTAGCCACATAGTAATGCAAATAAGATGCATTTTTATAAACAAAAGGCTCCCGACATTAGCAGAGCTACCAGCTTACTCATGGCAGGCATCTCCTGCAGAACTAGCGGCGGTGCTAGGGGGCACCAGCCAAAATCTTGCCTAGGGCATCCTATTGGTTAGGGCCGGCTCTGATTGTCTTAGTGCAAATACTATTGATTTTCTCAGTGCAGTGTACCGGTAAGCCTATTATTAGTAGAATTGGTAATTTCTTGGTAAAAAATGTCCACTATATATAACACCCTGATCCGCGTCTCAGGTATTTGCAGGTTATTGCTGATTAAATTTGTTGTCTGGGCAGAAATATCTAGTATGCCTCAAGAACACACTGTAGCAATAAATGTATCAATCTTGCTCCTCATATGTAACCATCATATTGATATTCAGAAATCAGTATAACAGGGTATACAGCTAACATATCCTCTAATACGTGAATGTAAAAAGATGGCTTAAAGAGGTAAGGAGCATATGAATGAGCTGGTACAAATTGCAGAAAAGAATAAGAAAGGGCACTCCTATCATTGATGCAGTGCGGTGGCTTCTGTTTACTGTGTGACATGCATTAATACAGTAAATGAGCGTGTCCCATCTGCACCTAAGGGTTGGAAACAGAGAGAATGCTTCTGCTTTTGAAAAGATCACCCTCGGGCACCCTGATGTAACAGCGCAGGGGGTCCTCTGAGTTCTCCTTATGACAATGAGAGAGCATCGAAAAAAGATTTAAGAAACATAGTATCAATAAGTTGAAAATAAAGAGCACCAATCCCCTTTTGAATGTATGCTGCTTCCTTGCATATGTGTATACATTGATGCTAGGTGAGCGATACCTTCCTTACGCCTATAGTGCCTGGAAGAAAGTAGTTAGGTGACAGTGCTGAGACCCTAATGGTAGTAACGTTCCTGATGCCGCAAGGTATTGCAGTTACCCACCATGCGGTCCCGCCGGCTGTCACTCGAAATGAAAAGTACCTGAGAGTACGCGTGGATGTCAGGGTGTACGGCTCCGGCTGCACTGCACTGAGCCTCACCTCAGACAGCTGTTTCGCTTTCCGGCTTCCTCAGTGAGACATTTTCTGGGAGTGTCAGGAAAAACGCAAGCGTTCCCAAGAATTTTCAGGGCGGGTGTGTGACGTCAGCTCCGGCCCGATCAGCCTGTTTATATTGCAATGTAGGAGTAAGTCCTGACCTACGCAAAGACTGGAAAAATCATTAGATGGCATCACGCTCTTCCTGTCACCCTCTCCCTGGCGTCACCCTCTCCCTGTCACCCACTGCTGTCACCCTCTCCCTGGCGTCACCCTCTCCGTCACCCACTGCTGTCAGCCTCCCTGTCACCCACTACTGTCACCCTCTACCTGGCGTCACGCTCTTCCTGTCACCCACTGTCCTTGTTGTCCAGGACTTCCATTAACTTAATAGCATCGCACAAGTGGCGCAATTAAGTTAATGGAAGCAAATGGACAACAAAATTGCATTCATGTACTCCTCCCACTCCCTCCCCGGTCTCAAACACTAATATTTATTTTTTATAAAAATGTAAAATATATTAGCTGCCTACTCATCACAAGTTTGATGAGCAGGCATGCTGCAGGCATTGGCGCTGACGGCATCTGACTGAGATGCGAATTAGTGGCAAGGGGGGCTGGGGCAGTTAATGGCGGCAATTTTGTAAGCAATTGGCGTAGGCGGTGGCCATTAGTGGCGGGGGTAGCGGGCATCAGGGGCGGCGGCGGTAGCGGGCATAGGCTCAGGTGCTGTAGCAGGCATCAGCTCAGCATTGGTAAGGGTCATCAGTGGGACTCAGTAGATATTATGGCTGCAGTGCCTCACCTGCCACTGACCTCACCGCACGCCACTGCTGTGTGGTCAGGTGTAACATGTATAAGCAGTGGTGCAAGTATGCGGGTACGCTCGGGTACGGAGTACCCATAAGAATTTGGCAACGGGCACTCAGTACCACCTGCCACACACTTTTCCATTACCACAATTATAATGCACCACAAAGCAACAAGACCATGGTGTTTGGCAGCATGACGGCTCCTTCCACTGTGTCAGGGTTACTGGGAGTGCGACAGTGGCTGTATTTTCCTGTTATAATGGAGTCATTACTATATATTATTAAATTGGGGGCATTACTATATATTTCTATTATACTCTACCCCTCCCCTTAGATTGTAAGCTCTCACGAGTAGGGCCCTCTTCCCTCATGTTCTTATCCTTTTCTTACTTTAATAATCCTCAACTGCCCAAATCGCGCAGTTTTTTGGCCACCTGGAACTTATCTCTGTCATTTACTGGTGTAGTTATGCTTAGTTACCCTGTACTTGTCCTAAATTGTCTTCAACTGTAAGTCACTGTTTTCCTGTTTTGATTATGTGCATATGTACTCTGTAATTGGGCGCTGCGGAACCCTTGTGGCACCATATAAATAAAGGATAATAATAATAATAATAATAATAATAATAATAATAATACTGGAGGTATCACTATATATTTCTATTATACTGGAGGCATTACTATATATGTTTAGCCTTGCCTCCAGATTAATTTAAAAAAAGGGGCTGTCGTGGCCACGCCTCTAGTGTCATGTAGCCACTCCCACTAGCAGTATGTAGTCATGCCCCCTCACAACACATGACCACGCCCATTTTTCGTCACTCAGTACCACTAAGAAAATATTTCTACTTGCACCACTGTGTATAAGGGGCACTTCCGTGCAGTGTAATCTGAATAATGGACACTAAAGTGAATTGGTACTATTCTATGGCCATGCCCCTTTCACAGCCCTGTTATGAATATTGTGTGGAGGGGAGGCACCAGTTTTCTATCTGGCACAGGGCACCAAAATGTATATTTGCAGCACTGCCTGGGACTTTGTAACTCGTGATACACCGCATCTTTCACTTTGTAATCTAGCCATTTCCACTACAGACAAGAGATGGGCTTCTCTGGAATGTGCAACAGTTCCTTTTAAAGTAACAACTAACTTGTTATCCGCTTGCAGAGCAGAGTATGCGAATCACAGCTACTGGCTGCACCTTCTTCACACTCAGCGTCTATCTTGTTCATTTATTTGTGTACGCTGAAAATTCTTCTGATGCCAGTGCGGCATAAATCCTACATCCTTGTAAAGTTAAATGAACAGAAATGTAATCAAGATGAAAGATGAAGAAAAATAACTTTAATGCTTGTACAGTAAATGTGTTTCTGATGTGTTTACTGTCTAAGCAAGACTTTGATGGGAAATATGAGCCAAATATTCCGCAATAAAAAGTTATTATATGATGGAGACCTATTATCAAGATTTTCGTAAAGACATTTCTACAATATATGTATTCACCATAGCAAGTAACTTAAAAATACTTTTTTTTAAATTGAATTAAAGGAAAATTCCACATTTATAAAAGGACTTAGAAAAAAAGAATCGCCGACCCCTGTACCTGAATAGTGAGATAGTTTGCCTTCAGTCTCTACCTTTATGCCAGTAGAACCCTAGAAGACACGGGTGTGATACAAATTACCGGAGTTTGGGACACCGGCATCCCGATCCACAGTATAAAAGTAAAAATGTAAAGAAATAATGTGATATAAAAAGAAATATCGTGTATAGATAAATAAATGGTTAAAAACAAGGCTGTGTACTGTTTTTTTAACCATTTATTTATCTTTATTTCTTTTTCTATCACATTATTTCTTTACATTCTTTCTTTTATATTTCGCATGTAAACAAAAAACCCTACCAGAAGGTATACAGTATACAGATATACATTATAATATTGAATATATGAGCAGCAATGAGTTCAACAAATGTGGAATTATGTTTATAAATAATACCTGTGTTTTAAAAGTACATTATTAGAAGTTGTGTTTTCATAGAAATAAAATGAAAAGGGATTGAGTGTACCCCAGCGTAAACTGATTCCTTTTTCTCTATCTAGCTGGAAATGTATTCCTATTTGTGATGATTATTTGTATACTGCCTTAGATGTTACTTTTTCGTCTACCTTTTGCTCTTAGTGTTGGATTTCCTTCCATTTGTTTGATAGTGGATTAGCGTGCAGTATGAATGGAAGCGTGGTGATAATTGATCTGGGTATAATAGGAATATGTTATACCCCTTTCACACTGCACAAATAACCCGGTATCGACCTGGTATATTGCCGGGTCGACGCGGGTTTGCTGTGCGGTGTGAAAGGGGTCACTGGCAAATTCCCGGGTCGCCTGACTCGGTAATTCAACCCGAGAATAAAGAAGGATTGTTCCAAGGTTATTAACGGGTCAGGTGCAGAGTGAACAGGTTACCCAGGTCGATGCAACCCGGGACCCGTTCATAGCATAGGCAGAGGTGGCGTGGAAATGATCTCATCTCCCAGTGCCGCCTCCGCACCCGCCCCCAATGCCGGCTCCATCCCCGCGTCCGATGGCAACCCGACAGGCCACTCTGAAAGGGTCCAATGCCGGGTCGCACCCGGGATGACCATTTCCAATTCCTGGGTGCGACCCGGCCTTGCAATGTGAAAGCGGCATTACTGGCTCCAAAATCAGAGTTGTCCAAGATACTATATATCCGAAAACTGGCTTTAGAAAGGAATTATTTGGAGTAATCAGTGTTTAATGAACAATAAACCCCAAAACAGAACTTGTCAGATATTATTTATTATTTATTTATTACCAGTTATTTATATAGCGCACACATATTCCGCAGCACTTTATAGAGAGTATTTGGCCATTCACATCAGTCCCTGCTCCACGCACCGCAGCACGATCACTAATGATGAGTTCCACTATTAGAGCTTGTAGGCGGCAAATTCAGCCCATATAGGAACTCCCTCAGAGACAATCGTGTTAATTGTAGAATATGTGCTCCAATTAGTATGGGTAATTATGACAGACTCCGATATATCCTCACCATCTGTAGAGAACTTTCGGCACGGTGACGGGTCCCCTCTTCCCAATAGGCAGCACACTTATCCACAGTACAGTCTCTCTCTGGTGCATTAGCTGATACACCAATGAGCCGGTATCTTAACGCGTTTCTCCATCTTAATACCATCGGCAGTTTCATCAGAAGAATGGCTCACATTGATTATCCAGTGTTTAAATAGGGCAAGGACACTCCCCTTCTTATGACCTCATATATACATACTCCAATGCGCCCTCCGTATGCGTTCCAACTTAATTTGGCCACCTGCGGGGTCGCCTTCGGAATCATTAGTACCTCAATTAAACGTCTGTGGGACAATCCCATAAAACCACGGAATATTATCCGCATTTAGAATATATATACTATACAGACAACCTATAATCAACACATAAAAACATATAAAATATATCTATTTTATACTTTATACAGAATCCATCTTCAAAAAGACTAAATAGAGCACAACTAATCAGCATTAATGCATCAATTACATAGCACAATATAGACTATAATTATAACTATTATAAATAGTAGTATGATTTAATCCCCACAATCACCTATATTTCAACTATATTTCAAATATATTTTTCAAATGCAGATAGAGATCCACAACGGGACCAGGAAGGGAAATAGCAGCAAAAAAAGAGAGACTTTTTCACATCTCAAAAGACTATGTAGATATACTTAAAATTATAATCATAACCTTACCCACACTCATAGCCATTATAGATAATGGTATTAAATTTGTAAAATACAGTTTAATCCCAACAGTCACCTGTATCTCAAATACAGATAAAGATCCCAACAATCACCTGTATCTCAGATCCAGCTAAAGATCCACAACGGGGCCTAAAAAAAAGGGGGGGGGGGGGGCGAGGGAATGGTAACAAAACTAGAAAGAACCTTCCACATCTATTAGTATGACATAAGTGGAACACCTATAGCTCAAATGTAGGGCATCCACAAAAATTACTATTATATATTTAATTTATAATTCTAAATTTAGAAATATATCGATCAAGATATACAGTACAGCCTAGATGTTATTAAGCTCCACCGTATCATTAAGCCCAAATGGACTCAGACTCTGCAGACGAAAGATCCAATATGCCTCTCTCTTACATAATAACCTATAGCGATCACCCCCTCTCTTGGTGGTCTTGATCTGTTCAATCGCCTTCATATTTACATTCTCTAATTTCCCCACATCACATCTGGTCAAATGCAAAGATAGACAATGTGTTTTGACTTTATTAATAACATTTCTTTTATGTTCCATAAACCGAATATGAACTTTTCTTGTGGTACGCCCTACATACTGCATGCCACATTTGCATTGCAGTAAATAGATAACAAAACTTGAACTACAATTCATAAAATCCTTAATTACAAACTTTTCCCCTTTTACTGAGGAGGAAAATTCTGTCTCTTTTCTTTCACACAAGCTACAGGTATTACAACTAAGTTTCCCACATCTATGAAACCCTAATGGTTTCGGAGGCAACCAGCTTGGTCTAGAGTCTATCATAACCTGATTATCACAAAAATGACTGGGTGCTAGCCTGACCTTCAAATTATCAGACCTACGAAAAATAACCTTACCATCAAAACTTCCTAGCCCCCCTAATACATCATTCATTTTTAATATGAGACTATTTCTGCTAATAATCTTTATAATATTCATGGCATGTGAATTGTATTTAGTAACAAATCTAACTGGTCTATTCTTTTGTTCATTAGTCAGTCCACCCCCCTTTTGTGTATATTTCAACAAAACACTCCTATCCATGATGCTCACTTCTTGATAAGCAAGTTCAATCACCTCTTCTGGATACCCCTGCTTATGAAAAGATTCCCATAATCGTTTAGCATGTTGCTCATATGTTACCCCAATGGAACAGTTCCGCTTCATACGGATAAACTGCCCCTTGGGGATATTATCCCTCCATCTCTGGAGATGACTACTATTGTAATTAAGACATTTATTCTGATCTACCTCCTTCACATATGTTTGGGTGGTCAAAACATTATCCCTTACTTCAAGTGCGATGTCCAAATATGTGATATTATATTTATGATAATTATATGTGAACCGTAACCCAAATTGATTATCATTTAATCCATCCAAAAACCAAATAAGTGATCCTTCACTACCACCCCAAACGAAAAACAGGTCATCAATTAAACGACGATAGAGGACCAGGTCCGCCCCCAGCCCCGCCTTCCCCCCCCACATGTCGCTGCTCAAACAGCCCCATGTAGAGATTCGCAAAGCTGGGGGCGAACCTGCTCCTAATCGCCGTTCCCCGCAACTGTAAATAATACTGGGAATTAAAAATAAAATAATTATAGGGCAATATAAATTCAATTGCCTCCAAAATAAATTCCATAGTGTCATAGTCCAAAGAGTCATCAATCCTCAAATATTCACCAATAGCCTCTACTCCCAACCCTTGTGGAATATTAGAATACAAAGATTCTACGTCACAAGTGACCAAAAAAATAATTGTCCCTCCATTCTATATCCTTAAGTGTATTTAAAAAGTGTGTGGTGTCCTGAACATGAGATTCCAATTCTTTAACATACTTCTGTAAAAAAAAATCAACATAGTGAGAAAGATGATTTGTTAAACACCCAACATCCGAAATTATAGGTCTACCAGGAGGTGAAATAAGGGTTTTGTGTATCTTGGGGAGAAAATAAAAAGTGGGCACCACCGGGTAAACCGTGAACAAGAAATTAAAAGTATCTTTCGAAATCACACCAATTGAATGAGCTTTGGATAACATCACTTTTAGTTTATTTTTAAATCCTATTGTAGGGTCAGTATCCAATTTCCTATATAGCAATGTATCATCTAATTGCCTATAGGCTTCCTTCAGATAGTCGCTCTTATCCAGTACAACAACCCCACCCCCCTTATCTGCAGCCTTAATTATTATATCCCCATTGGTGCTGAGATTTTTTTGTGCTAATCTCTCCTTATGAGTCAGATTATCCTTAAACGAGTGATTTTCTGCTTTTATACACATTAATCTAAAATCCTCCAGAGTTGCCTGATAGAATCTTTCCACAAATGGACCCCTATATTGAAGAGGATAAAAATCTGACTTCTTCCTAAATTTGGTTCGGTGGTTGACGTCATAAATGACTTCCTCCATGTTTCCAACCACCTCCAAATCCTCCCTAGTATATAAGGGCTCCAACATGGATAATGCAACAGTATCATCGTTATCCAAAACAATGGGGATATCCATGGACTTTCTTGACTTTAGTGTCTTCAAAGAAAAAAATATCTCTTCCTACTTAAATCTCTTATATATTTGTTCAAATCGACAAATAAATTAAATATGTTGGGCTTTGACACAGGTGCAAAATTAAGACCTTTTGATAGCAACCTTAATTCATCCTCATTTAATATTTTAGAGGACAGATTATAAATTCCTCTCGTATTCACCTCAGTCGTGAGTTTTTCTCTATGTTTCCTGATTCCTCCTCTAAATCTCCTACTTCTCTTTCTCTTCCCCTTTTTAACACTCCTTTCCTTTGTCCCAACTCTCTGTTCACTCTCTGTTTGACCCCTAAAAAATGATGATGACTATTAGGTGAGGGGGAATCCTGATTCTTTATCTGCCTATTTGTCCACCTGGGGTTGGTACTTCTATAATCTAGTCGACTAGGTGTTCCATAATTCTCTTCATTACTACAGTCGAGTACCTCAATTTAGAATTATAAATTAAATATATAATAATAGTAATTTTTGTGGATGCCCTACATTTGAGCTATAGGTGTTCCACTTATGTCATACTAATAGATGTGGAAGGTTCTTTCTAGTTTTGTTACCATTCCCCCCCCCTCCCCCCTCCCTTTTTTTTGGTCCCGTTGTGGATCTTTAGCTGGATCTGAGATACAGGTGATTGTTGGGATCTTTATCTGTATTTGAGATACAGGTGACTGTTGGGATTAAACTGTATTTTACAAATTTAATACCATTATCTATAATGGCTATGAGTGTGGGTAAGGTTATGATTATAATTTTAAGTATATCTGCATAGTCTTTTGAGATGTGAAAAAGTCTCTCTTTTTTTGCTGCTATTTCCCGTCTTGGTCCCGTTGTCGATCTCTATCTGCATTTGAAAAATATATTTGAAATATAGTTGAAATATAGGTGATTGTGGGGATTAAATCATACTACTATTTATAATAGTTATAATTATAGTCTATATTGTGCTTTATAATTGATGCATTAATGACGTTTAGTTGTGCTCTATTTAGTCTTTTTGAAGATGGATTCTGTATAAAGTATAAAATAGATATATTTTATATGTTTTTATGTGTTGATTATAGGTTGTCTGTATAGTATATATATTCTAAATGCGGATAATATTCCGTGGTTTTATGGGATTGTCCCACAGACGTTTAATTGAGGTACTAATGATTCCGAAGGCGACCTCGCAGGTGGCCAAATTAAGTTGGAACGCATACGGAGGGCGCATTGGAGTATGTATATATGAGGTCATAAGAAGGGGAGTGTCCCCGCCCTATTTAAACACTGGATAATCAATGTGAGCCATTCTTCTGATGAAACCGCCGATGGTATTAAGGTGGAGAAACGCGTAAAGATACCGGCTCATTGGTGTATCAGCTAATGCAGCAGAGAGAGACTGTACTGTGGATAAGTGTGCTGCCTATTGGGAAGAGGGGACCCGTCACCGTGCCGAAAGTTCTCTACAGATGGTGAGGATATATCGGAGTCTGCCATAATTACCCATACTAATTGGAGCACATATTCTACAATTAATACGATTGTCTCTGAGGGAGTTCCTATATGGGCTGAATTTGCCGCCTACAAGCTCTAATAGTGGAACTCATCATTAGTGATCATGCTGCGGTGACGATATCATCCTGCACTTTAAGCGAGATCACTTGGCTACATTGTTACCTGTTATTGAAAGGGGGACTTAATTAATTGTCACTGGACATTAAGAAAGAGACTGTTCATTTATCCCCGACATAATAATCATAGCAGGAACTTTTTGCATATAAAAGGACACCTACTACAATTTATACAGTGTCTCGGCTGGATACAAAGTTTCCATCATGTGGTTTGAGAAGTATGAATTATAAACAAGCATTAATAATGTTGTGATTGTTTGAAGGATTCATCTCCTTTTTAGCTAATACTATTTTAGAGTGTTAATTGTCTATATATAGCATCGGCCGATTGCATTGTATATGTTATAATGTATAATAAATACATCTAGTTTTTATTTATAATTCACGTGTAAATCTTCAATCAGCAGCGCTACACATATACTTGTTTTTTTCTTTTCTTTATTTAGGAGACTAAGTGATCCCTGGTGTGTGGCTGCAGCTGGTTAAGGGTTTTTCTTATTATTATTACTAATTAACAGAATCCATCTTGTTAAGCAGTCAGCGCCCAAAAAGTCTGTCATTTATTTGGCAGACTATATATCTTTTTACGTCATTTCGTGAAACTCCGCCACTCAAGCGGAGTACTCTGGTGGGGATGAGAGTGAGCAGGGGAGCTGGCGGGTCTGGTGCCGGGACCAGCACCGGCTGTACACACCCCTGACAACGAGCATTACACACCTTAGGCAATAGGCATTACCCCTGGCAATGAGCATTACCCCTGGCAATGAGCATTACACAACCCTGGCAACAACATTACCCCTGGCAACAACATTACAAACAACATTACGAGAATTACACACCCCTGGCAATGGGCATTACCCCTGGCAACTAGCATTACACACCCCTGGCAATGAGTATTACCCCTGGTAATGATCATTACACACCACTGGCAATGAGCATGACACCTGTCCCAGAGCATGAAACCCCTGGCATCGAGCATAAATCCCAGAGTATGAAACCCCTGGCAACAAGCAAGATACCCAGCCCATTAAACCCCTGGCAATGAGCATGACACCCAGCGCATGAAACCCCTGGCCACGAGCATGACACCCAGCACGTGAAACCCTTGGCAATGAACAGGTAATTTAAAAGTAATTAGAAGCTTTACTATAGGGCATAATGTATAACGGGCATTGCGGTGTGTGGCATAATATAGTGCAAGAGGTATTACTGTGTGGGGCTTAATATGGTGGAATTTTTTTTGCTCTGTGGTGGTCGAGGTCTGTTGGTGCAGGGTCAAAAACTGGGGTAAAAGGTAATCTCTTCTTGCGAGACCATGTCCATTTTAATGAGACCACACCCATTTTAATGAGACCACACTCCTCACTGGGAGCGCGCATGCACTAAACTGTGTTTTTTACAACTATGGGGGGAGGTGCATTCTTTAATGTCAATGGGGGGAGTGTGCATTTTTAAATCTCGAAATGGGAGCCTAATTGTCTAGAAACAGTCCTGGTTGCCAGAGGACCAGGGTATAGTATAAGAAGCTAGAAAGAAGGGCCATATGGGACCTCCCGCCCACTATTGACTTGGAGATAAACAGCACCTGGTCCCAAAAAGGACAGAGGAGACTGCAGTCCCACCAAATATGTAATGGGGAGCAAACCGCCATGTTACAGTCAAATACACAAGATGAACGGTCTCCAAGCGCTGCTATTAAGATCCAAAGTCCTTCTGTCCTGATGGTCCTCAAAGAAACAACAACAATATGACAACGGCTGCTGAGCTCCTCAATATTTCTATTCCCGCGACCCGTGATTTTGCTGAAACTGACCTTTCTTAAAAACAATGCGTTCACGTAAAGGTTTCTTTCATCACCTCTTCTATACACAGCAATGTGATACGTTTAACATCAGACAATTGGAACCCAGCTTACCTTATGGATAAGCTCTATATGCATCAAAAGGTATCTTTTACCACAAGGGTCTCCTCCACGTTCACAGAATTAGTTCCGTGTCCTCTTTATATTTAAAAATTGACGTTTATTTCAACCACAAACGTGGCATAAAACAATTAAAAATGAATAAAACAACAAGGTACCCACTATAGACAGGCAAGGCCACTTCCACTTACACCCCTTAGATGGAATAGAGGTTTAATGTCACACCACCGGAAAAAATGGAAATTACCATAAATCTAGGTGGGTATCAACATAAGCGGTAGGGTTCAAGCCTGGGGTCCTTAAACAATGCACCAACGCGTTTCGGATGTAAATCCTTCCTCAGGGTGTAATTGTGGAAGTGACCTTCTCGGTCTTTTATACCCACTAACCATTATCACATGACAATGTCATCCAATGGGGTTGCAGTGATTTCATCTTTCTACATAGTTAATATTCCCCAAACAACATGTACATATAAATCTCCATGCATTAATCATAAATAGGTACATAAATTCATATTATTGCTAAAAATCATTATAAAACAGCACAACTTCATAATAATTGGTAATCCATAAAATCCGGTTAGTAATCCAGATAGTCCAAAACCTCATATATTGTCATCCCAGAGTCTATGGTTGCAGCGATTAAAATATTGCACTATAGTTATATGGGTAGTATTTATTATCATGTTTAATGGCTGCAGCGATTAGAATATTCTATTAATTCCTTTTTATCTCTCCCCCCTGCTGGTGTACGCGGTATGTGGAGCGACGATATGCGTTCCACAGCGGCTATGAATCAACTTCCGGCATGCGCTCCAAAGTCCGGAAGTGATGCGTGACGAATACTTCCCGGCTCGATATGTTCCATTAGAGCCGCACAGGAAATGACGTCTGCGCTCCAAATACAGGAAGGAGCTCCCCGTAATGAAGATCAGCATGGGAGATACGTGCAGTACGTGCGGTTTCCATAGTAACAGTGTAAACAAACTGACAAGCCGGGGAAGGAGCAATGACATCATAAACAAAGGGGGAGGATCAGGAAACTTGGACTTGTTGAAGATGTGGACGTTATAGTCCAGGAACTGGGATGACAATATATGAGGTTTTGGACTATCTGGATTACTAACCGGATTTTATGGATTACCAATTATTATGAAGTTGTGCTGTTTTATAATGATTTTTAGCAATAATATGAATTTATGTACCTATTTATGATTAATGCATGGAGATTTATATGTACATGTTGTTTGGGGAATATTAACTATGTAGAAAGATGTAATTAGACGTCACTGTACCCCATTGGATGACATTGTCATGTGATAATGGTTAGTGGGTATAAAAGACCGAGAGGGTCACTTCCACAATTACACCCTGAGGAAGGATTTACATCCGAAACGCGTTGGTGCATTGTTTAAGGACCCCAGGCTTGAACCCTACTGCTTATGTTGATACCCACCTAGATTTATGGTAATTTCCATTTTTTCCGGTGGTGTGACATTAAACCTCTATTCCATCTAAGTGGTGGAAGTGGCCTTGCCTGTCTATAGTGGGTACCTTGTTGTTTTGTTCATTTTTAATTGTTTTATGCCACATGTTTGTGGTTGAAATAAACGTCAATTTTTAAATATAAAGAGTACATGGAATTAATTCTGTGAACGTGGAGGAGACCATTGTGGAAAAAGATACCTTTTGATGCATATAGGGCTTATCCATAAGGTAAGCTGGGTTCCAATTGTCTGATGTTAAACGTATCACATTGCTGTGTATAGAAGAGGTGATGAAAGAAACCTTTACGTGAACGCATTGTTTTTAAGAAAGGTCAGTTTCAGCAAAATCACGGGTCGCGGGAATAGAAATATTGAGGCGCTCAGCAGCCGTTGTCATATTGTTGTTGTTTCTTTGAGGATCAGCAGGACAGAAGGACTTTGGATCTTCATAGCAGCGCTTGGAGACCGTTCATCTTGTGTATTTGTGTGTTTAAGAAAGAAGTGGTGTTCTTTTGGACGGGTGCCAAGCTGCAGCTAGGGCGCAAGTCATTGTTTTCTTCTTTTTTTATCGCCATGTTACAGTGCCAGCATCTATAGGGAAGGAAATATCTTAGCAAAGGTAAGGGGACATTTGTACCAACATGACAGAACCCTGAATTGTGTCTCAATCACAGATTAACTTGCAGAACTAATAAATGTATTTTGAAAGATTCTGGTCCAATCACCATCCCTCAGATCAAGCTGTAAATCTCACTCCCAGTCTCTAGCATATTTAGAGGAGGCAGAGAACATGTGTTCAATCAGAAGTTTGTAACCCCTTGAGGCAGAATGTGCCGGGTGCAAAGGGGTCAGACACATGTCCTCAAAGGGAGTCAAAGGTCTGGTACAGGGCGCACAGAGCTCCCTTCCTTCTATAAAAATACTTCAATTGTAAATATTGCCAAATCTCAGCTGCAGGTTTATCTAATTTGGTTTGCAAAATAGAGAAGGAAGACACACACCCCTGGTCCACCAACTGAACAGCTCGCTGCAACCCATGTTGTATCCATATAGAGAAGGTGGAACTTGCAACAACTGGGGGAATATAAGGGTTATTGAAGGTCAGATGGGAAAATTTAGAGGGTACACAAGGAAATGTCCACAATCTATTCAATTGGGCCATGGTGGGGCATACAGTATAGTAGGATAAGAAACAACAGGAACCTTGGACCTCAAGGGATACTGTGCGATATATACAGGCAGAGATTAATTCTCTAATTGGACCCACTCAGGACCACTCCATTAAAACTCGGGGAAGAACATTAATTTTAACTACACTAATTCTACCATGCCAAACCATTTGGTACACCAGTCTCAGAGGTCAGAGCGCAGTTTAACCACTTGCCTGGCATGGTCGCATCAGATGCGACCATGCCTGCAAGTGCTCTATCTGACCTGGTCGCACGGGATGCGACCAGTCAGATAGGGAGTATTAGCAGCGGCAGCCGGCAGGGAAGAGAAACTTCCCTCCGCTGCTGCTGTCAGAGGGACCGGAAGCTCCCTCTGCCTCCTTGCACTCTCCCCATGTCTGCCGTGCTGCCGATCACTGCTGATCGGTCAGCACGGCAGGATCTGTCCCATCCAGCGGCTGCAGACAATGGCAGCCGCTGGGGAGTGTAAATAAACCCTCCCTGGCTGCCCCCAGACCCCCCCCTGCATACCTCGAGGCTGTCTCGGCTTTTGGTCGCGATGTTCCCGATGTTCCGATGGTCGCAATGTTCCCGATCGATGTTTCGATGTTTGGGCTGGCCGCAATGTGCACGTGCGTCGTTGCCCAGAGATGGCCGTCGCCGGGCAACTGCAAGAATAACAAAGAAAGCGATCGCTGCCGCGATCACAAGAAGAGTGACAGGCGGAAGGCGTTCCGGGGAGTCAACTGACCGTTTTCTGGGAGTGGAGCAGCGAACGCAGGCATGTCCAGGTGTTTGGAGGGCGGATGGACTCCCCACTCCCCGAAAATGGTGAGTTGCCGCCCGGTTCTGCCTTCCTTCTGTCAATCTTCTTGCGGTTGCCACTGCAACCGCTTTCTTCGTTCGCAGCATCACTGCCCGATGACGGCCAGCGACGGGCAACGACGTGCCTGTGCAATGCGGCCGCCGTGCATGCACAATTCCGACCCGATCGCATGGCTGCAGCGAAGTGCAGCATGCGATCGGGTCGGAATGACCCCCAAAATAAATTAATTTTTTTGCCTGTAGGGTAAATATTGGCTGCTTTTGCATGTAGCCCATATATACTGGACAGCTTTATTTTTACAATGCACTTTAGATTTGAGGGCCTAATTCAGACCTGATCGTAGATGTGCGAGGGGGCACGGTGCACTAATTGGGGATCCTGGTCACTTTATGAAGAAAACGACACCAAAAAAAGTAAAAAAGTAATGTCGACCTTATGTCATGTTGACCTAGAACCCAAACCTAGAGTCCCTGTTGACCTAGAACCCATGTCGACCTACTTACTGTCGACCAACAGTGGTCGACCTAGACACTGTCAGCCTAACTCTTGCTGACCCTCCATACCACACCCACATGGGATCGTGTTGATTTACTGGCGCCCGGGATGCTGGCGGTCAGTATACCGACAACGGCATCCCAGCCGGCAGCGGGGCGAGCACGAAGAGACCCCTTGTAGGCTCACTGCTCTCGTCACAGGTTTTTCTTTCCAGACTATGGGTGTCGTGGACACCTACGAGTGGGAATAGCCCCTGTTTGCCGGGATTCCGGCTGTCGGCATTGTCAGCTGGCGGTATTACTAACCGCCGGGAACCCGACAGCCGGCAAATTAACTGCATCCCCTATACATTGAGCAGAGTTTGGGTGTATAATGTCATCAGCCATAATGTAGACATTCCATACTGGTGGCCCAGCCGTGACTAAAGCCCCGTACACTTGGGGGAGCTGTGTGCTGAGAGATCTAGCACAGACCGCTCAGCACACATCTCTCCCCCGCTCAGCAGCATTCACCACAATGTGTGCTGAGCGAGGGGGGGGGGGGGGGCGTTCATTTCACCCAGCGGTGAAATTAGTGATCTCACTAGATTTGGCATGCATGCACACAGAGAGATCTGTGCTTAGGGGGACATTTACTAAGCAGTGATAAGAGTGGGGAAGTGAGCCAGTGGAGAAATTTCCCCATCAACCAATCAGCAGCTCTGTATCATTTTATAGTATGCAAATTATAGCTGTTACTTCAGTGCTGATTGGTTGATAGGGAAATTTCTCCACTGGCTCACTTCTCCACTCTTATCACTGCTTAGTAAATGTACCCCTAAAGTTTCTAAGCAATCTAGTCAGATTGTTTAGAATTTAAGCACGGATCTCTCCGTGTGTACCCCACTTTACCTTTCCTTGGTGGCTGAGATTGTCAACAATCTGAGAATGTCGATATGTTGCCTGGCGACACTTTTACATGATATATTGTTATTGTTGACCTTTTTACATCCCATTACATACACATTTATGTCTGCGTGCTTCCCAAGGCATTTTCTTACACCAATAAGTGTTGTAATGTGTAACATTTGTCAATGCATTTTAATCCATTTAGGTGACAATCACCCACAGCACATGCCAGTACAGAGTAGTAATTCTTTTTATGTTTACAATTCCCTGTTATCTCAATAAACTTACATTTTTAAACTAGCTCCGAAGCCATTAGGTTGAAAACAAAAAAACCTAGTATGAATAATTCCATTGAGTTCAATCATGTATCTCCTGATAATCCTCCAGGTGGTCTTATTCTCAGAATCTCAGTGAGACGTACTGTAGATGTTTTCTTAAATTTAGCCTGATTACATTTTATATTAAAAAAATAAATTATGGACTCTTTATTTGTGTTGTCTCACCTCCATATTGAATTGTTTTCTTTAACTAAAGAATAATAACTCTTTTGCACTTTATATTAATAACATTTGTATTAAAGCCATGTGATATAATATTATTTTTACAATAGTTTTTTAAAAGTGATATTGCTTTTTTCATTTGTCTCTTTTGTGATATTTTAACTGATGTAAAAATGTTTGTAATGATTATTCTATGTCATTTTTTATGGTGAATTTTAGGGACATTAATAATAATATGATGTTTGGCTGTTTTCACAAAGTCTTTGCTGTCACCTGCCTACATAGGCTGAATTGTGTGAGGTCAGTATGTGTTAGTACAGAGTTTCTCAAACGCGGTCCTCAAGGCCCCCATAATGGTCCAGGTTTTAAGTTTCTCTGTGCTTGGCCGTAGGTGACTTAATTAGCACCTCAGTCAATTTGATTTAACCATATGTGCCGAGACATGGATATACCTAAAACCTGGACTGTTGGGGTGCTTGAGGACCGGGCTTGAGAACCTCTGTGTAATATCTGGTGAGGGGCTTATTTTGTATTTTTTTGTAAATCATATGATCATTGAAGGTCAGTAGACATGCAAAGAAACATGAAAAGCAGAATGATAGTAACAGAAAGGATCAATCGATCACAGGACAACAGTTATTTCAAAAAACCTTTATAACTTTATCAACTTTATATAAGGGAGGTGTGTGTGTGTGTGTGTGTGTGTGTGTGTGTGTTTGTGGGGGGGGGGGGGAGACAGGAAATGCAGGGAGTTTGCATAATGGGAATTGGAGAGGCGAAGGTGGAGGGGAACTCCATTCAGGGAGTATTGGATTCCTACGAATGACAATGAGGAGTGGGAGTTACAGAGTGAAGATGACAGATATCAGAGGATCTGCTAAAGTTTTTGATAACACTGGTCCTGTACTCCATAAGATGAAGTATCAGCAGTGGCGTAACTACTGCCCCCGCAGTCCTCGCGGTGGCTTGGGGGCGAGGGGCTGCGGGGGCGCCACTGACTTAGAACAGATTGACATGCGGACGAGCGTCCGCATGTCAATCTGCGGTCTCCTTCCCTCCACTGCTGTGTTGGAGGGACACAGAGGGCACCGCGCGCGCCTCTCCAGTGTCCCTCCTGGCTCTCCGGCCGGTCTAATAGGACGTGCCGTTCGTGAGCTCTGATTGGCTCACGAACCGGCACTTCCTTTATTGGACCCACAGGAGAGCCAGGAAGGACACGGGAGAAGCGCGCGCTGTGCCCTCCATGTCCCTCCAACACAAAGGAGCGGAGGCGGGGGGGGGGGGGGGATAGGGGAGCAGGCACTGTGGGGGAATATCTGGCACTGAGGGCATGTACCTGGCGGCACTGTTGGGGAATATCTGGCACTGGGGGCATATACCTGGCACTGTGGGGGAATATCTGGCACTGGGGGCATATACCTGGCACTGTGGGGGAATATCTGGCACTGGGGGGAGCAGGCACTGAGGGGGCATATGTGGCACTGTGGGGGAATATCTGGCACTGGGGGCAAATACCTGGCACTGTGGGGGAATATCTGGCACTGGGGGGAGCAGGCACTGAGGGGGCATATGTGGCACTGTGGGGGAATATCTGGCACTGGGGGCAAATACCTGGCACTGTGGGGGAATATCTGGCACTGGGGGGAGCAGGCACTGAGGGGGCATATGTGGCACTGTGGGGGAATATCTGGCACTGGGAGCAAATACCTGGCACTGTGGGGAAATATCTGGCACTGGGGGGAGCAGGCACTGAGGGGGCATATGTGGCACTGTGGGGGAATATCTGGCACTGGGGGCATATACCTGGCACTGTGGGGGAATATCTGGCACTGGGGGCATATGTGGCACTGGGGGGGGGGGGTATATTTGGCATTGGGGGCATGTACCTGGCACTGTGGGGGAATATCTGGCACTGGGAGCATATGTGGCACTGGGAGCACGGCCCTACTAACAAGCACTACCCCCTAGCAACGAGCATGACACCCAGTGCATGAAACCCCTGGCAACGAGCATGACACCCTGAGCATGAAAATCCCTGGCACCGTGCATGGAACCAAGAGCATGAAACCCCTGGCAACGAGCAGGTCATTTAAAAGTAATTAGAAGCCTTACTGTAGAACTTAATGTGTAATGGGCATTACGGTGTGTGGCATAATGTATCACGGACATTGCGGTGTGTGTCATAATGTGTCAGGCATTACGGTGTGTTGTATACTATATCACGATCATTGTGGTATGTGGTATAATGTCTCAGGGTCATTGCGGTGTGTCATAATGTGTCACAGACATTGTATGTGCTATAATGTATCAGGGGCATTGCAGTGTGTAGCATAATGTATAACGGGCATTGCGATTCCTGTCATAATGTGTCACAGGCATTACGGTGTGTGGCATAATGTGTCGGGGGCATTACAGTGTGTGCATATTGTGTCATGTGCATTATTGTGTGTGGCATAATGTCTAAGGGCCATTGCAGTATGTGGCATAATGTATACTGGGCATTACTATAAGGAGGAAAAATGACAAATAATGTAAGGGGCATGAATCAGGATTATTTTTCTTTCCTGTGGTGGCTAACGTCTGGCCGTGCAGGTTGCAAAACTGGCGTATAAGGTAGTCTTTTCCTGCAATGCTACGCCCCTTTATGCGAAGCCACGCCCATTAAAACAAAGCCACACCCCCTTTTTGGCGGCGCGCGCATATTTGTCCCTTTCCTACTGACAATTATTATGGGGGAGAATTTTTTGGCTTGGGGGAGAAAAATTTCTAGTTACGCCACTGAGTATCAGACCTTGTTAATATCAAAAATAAATGACGGGACAGTTGGAATTTTTCAGTGTATCCACTGTCAAGTAGTAATAGAGAGCTTGTGTCTAATTCGTTTACTTTGGTAATGGGATGGCACTGGTATAACAAGAGGAAGTAGAAAGAACTTGGGAGCCAATGGAATGATGATTAGGAGTATTGGGAATATTAAATTGTTAACGTCCAGGCAGAACCCAGAGACCTTTGGATAACTCCACCAGATGTGTGAAAACGTGCCCTCTGTCTTCTTTCATCCTCACACAGACTGAACTAGAGATGATCGTCTTTCCGATTCTCGCAGTCCACAACTCAGCCTACCAGGCTAGGTAGTGGCGTGAGGATCACATGGATACAAACCTGGAATCACCAGTGCTGAGTACAGGGTGAATTCCATGATGAACAGAGGCCTACGGGGGAGGAGTTGGTCACTCTTACTATGAAATTGTCAGAGAGCAGGGGCGTGGTCTGGACGGGCATGGAGTAGCACTTACACTGTGCAGCTCTCCAGCCACTATATCCTGATACACTATCCTGTACTCCCCCCCTGGGTCTAATACTGGGGCCATAGCTTTCTGAACATTTACTGCCCCCCCTGGAGCGGGTTTGGCCCAGCTGCTGCTGTCTCCCGTGTTCCTGGAGCCCTGTTTGTGTGTGCCCTGATGTGCACTGAGCCAGCGTGTGAAGCCGCGGACTCGCGCTCTCCACCAACCGGAAGTCCGGCTCCTGCTGCCTGCCGCCGCCCGCTACAGCCAGCCATGCCACTGGTGAGCGGGAGCGGAGTGCTCACATCTGCCGCCCCGTCTGCCTGCAGGAGCGCCCGGGGTGTCCACTGTGTGGCTGTCCGGAACGTCCTGCACTACCGCGGACTCGCGCTGCCCGAGAAACCGGAAGTTTGGCTCCCGCTGTTTACCGCCGCCCGCTGCAGCCAGCTGAGCCGCTGGCAAGCGGGAGTGGGGAGCCTGCATCTGCCGCCCCCCTGGCTGTGAATGCGCCTGGAGTGACTACAGAGCGGCCGCCCTGATCACCCTCTGCTGTCTGCCACTGCTGCCGTTCTCTGGATCCCCTGCTGTGCTGCATGCCTATATCCTGACTGGGACTCGGGTACACGGGGCGCGGGTCTGTTGCTGCGGGGTGGACTGATATTTGGTGCTTCCATTGAGCTGGCTTGATGACCCTTGTGCTGCATATACCCTTTCCCCCCTCCTCCTGCTTTACTCCTCCGGCTCACTGACCTTGCCCTCATCCTGTATGGTGCGGGCTCCCCTGCGAGCCCGGAAGACAGTGCTGGAGGACTGTTCCTCCGTGCCTCACGGCTCTGCTTGGGGGAGATACTGCCTATTTCCCTACTCCATTAAGCGGACACTTTGAATTATAGCCGGGGACTCTGGTCCTGTTATCTATCTATACATATCTATATACTCTCTCGCACCCGCTGGCCTTTCCATAGTGTGTTGGTGCGGGCGCTCCCCTCTCGTCTGCATTTGCTTTGATATATCCTGTTGGCTGGGTGGAGCGGCATCGTGTTGTCCAAAATGGTGAGAGGCCGCCAACATAGTGCGGCGGCGGGCGCAATGGATAAGTTTGTTCGTAACCCTGGCCCTCAGCAGCGTAGGGGAGAGACTGTACGGTCTGAGGCATCGCCCCCATCTCCTGCGTATAGTTTCGCCTCTTCTGACCCACCGGATGCTGCATTGCAGAGAGTATTGGATGCGGTGACTGCCAGCGAGGCGCGTTTGGCTGATAAAATCGGGCAGGTGCAGTCTGATCTCTCCATTATTCATCAGGACCTCCAGCGGGTGAGAGAGAGGGTGGGAGAGGCCGAGACCCGTATATCCAATGTTGAAGACTCTGTCGGCCCGCTGGGTCACCGTACTGATGCTTTGGAATCTCAGATGACTGACTGATGTGCGCAAAAAGCTGACGGATATGGAGGGACGTTTACGGCGCAATAATGTCCGCTTCATTGGCCTACCTGAGAAGGAGGAGGGCTCATCTCCTGAAGAGTTTCTCGAAAAATGGCTCCGGGATGCCTTTGGGTCTGAGGAATTTTCGCCTTACTTCACCGTTGAACGGGCTCATAGAGTTCCGATACGCCCACTGCCTCCAGGGGCTCCACCCCACACCTTTATTGCTAAATTCCTCCACTTCCGACCGGGACATAGTTCTGAAGCTGGCTCATACAAAAGGCCCTTTAAAATGGAATGGGTCGCCCATATCGGTTTTCCCGGATTTTGCGGTGTATGTACCAAAAGATAGGGCTCAATTCTTGCCTGTTAAGAGGAGGCTCCGTGAACTTGATCTGCCATATGCCATGCTCTTTCCATCAACACTGCGGGTGGTGGCTGATGGAGAAACAAAATTTTTTGCAACTCCTCGTGAGGCCATGGTTTGGCTGGACAGGCGGATCCTTGATTTTCCCATGTAGCTCTGGAAGCGGGATTTCTTTTCCTTTGATATTTACTGTGTTAGCTGTGGTTATGTATGCTATTAACTGCGGGGTGACGGGATACGGGAGTGTCTGATTGTTTTTGGTTTCTCTCTCATCCTCCGCTGCTCTGCCTCCACGGTTTAGACATGTTATTTGTTTATTCGCTTAACTGACCTGATGTGTCTTTTATGTTTTTTTGGGGGTGGGGGGGGGGCTATATATATGGTTTGATATATATGGTTCTATAATATCCGTGTATGTTTCATTTTGTGTATTAGACAGACCTAGGGGGTGGATCTCTATGATTTTCCCTCAATTTTTTCGGGGGTGTTGTCATTGGTGGCTGGAAGCTACCTAATTTTTTCCCGAGAGTCATTATATTCTTGGCCCCGATTAAGGTGAGTTTGCACTAGTTAATGGTGCAACGAAGTTTTTTTTTTTTTTTCTAGGTATTTGCATTCAGTTTTGGGATCCAAGTATGCTGCATGTTGGGGGTGGTATACAGGGTGGGGGGCGAGGGGAGGTTCTGGGCAGTAGTTGTTTTTTGTGTGGAAGTTTATGTTTTGATTGTATGTGGCTTGCTGATGTATTTTTTAGGCACTGGTGTCCGGTAACTGCACTTCTGCATGGCGGAATTGGCTGGCTGCGGGGTGTTGTGCTTATTATGCTTCTGACGTCCTATGGCTGGGCTTAAAGTGCTGTTGTGGAATGTGAGAGGGCTCAATGATAAAGTTAAGAGGTTCCTGGTACTCCGGCAGATTAGACATTATGCCGCTGATATTGTCTGTCTTATGGAAACTCATTTGGTGGGTGGTAAGATTCTTTCTTTGAAGAGACCCTGGGTGGGATGGGCGTACCATTCCATGCACACTTCTGCCTCTCGTGGAGTTTCGGTTCTTATTAGAAGGACCGTCCCCTTTGTGCTGGAGTCTATACAAGCGGATCCCTGGGGGAGATATGTGTTCTTACTCTTACTCTCCTGATGTCCTTAAGAAGGCTGCTGGGTTCATGGCCTCATTTCCCGGGATATCTGTTATTTGCCTGGGGGATTTTAATAATGTGCTAGATGCAGCGATGGACAGGTTCTCTATATCTCCATCTGCTGCATATCCTGGGCAATCCACCTCTGCTGATGTGGTGTCGGGGTTGGGCCTGGTCGATCCCTAGAGGTTGAGACATCCGTCTCTTAAACAATACTCCTGTTTCTCTCACTCTCATTCTTCGTTCTCCAGGATTGACCTGGCCCTCCTCTCGAGCGACATGGTTCCCCGGGTTGGTGGTATTAGATATGAGACTAGGGGTATATCAGATCACTCCCCCTTGACCTTTACCTTAGACTTCCACTGCTCTAGGGGCCAGGCCGAATGGAAATTTAATCCGTTTTGGCTCGTGCACATGGGGGATGGCTCTGATTTGGTGGCTGAGTGGCGGGAGTTCTTTGAAATGAATAGTGCCGAAAAAGCTATCTCTAATCTATGGGACACATTCAAGGCGTTTCTGAGGGGAAGTTTGATTAAACAGGTGTCTAATTTGAAGTCCTTTTATAGGCGTCGGGAGGCTGAGCTGGAGGCCCAGAGTGTTGCTGCAAAATTACAATATTTACAGGATTCTTCGGACAGTTCTAAATTAGCCTGGCTATCGGCTCAGAGAGAATGGAAAGATTACTTAATGGAAAAGACTCAGCATAGACTCCTTTTCTCTTCCCATACCTTTTATGCTACTGGTGATAGGCCGGGGACGTACCTGGCTTCCTTCGCACGGGGTGATAGAACTACTAGTGTTGTGGTTGAGATTGTGACCTCTGATGGTGTTCCTCTGACACAGACTCCACAGATTGCGTCTGAATTTGTGTCCTATTACAGATGCTTGTACGATTCCAAATTGGACTGTACTTCATCGCAACTGTACGATTATTTAGACAGTGTTCGTTTCCCCACCTTATCCTGTGAGGCTTATGACCTTTTAGAGGCACCCATCTCACCTGAAGAAATTATGGCCGCTGTTAAGGCCTCCCCTAGTGGTAAAGCCTCGGGTTTGGATGGCATACCTTCTGAGGTCTATAAGCAGCACCTGGATTTCTTCGTCCCTCACTTGTATGGCCAAATCTTTGCACAGGAGTCTCTTCCTCCGTCTATGGTGGAGGCAATGATTGTGGTTCTCCCTAAACCTGACAAGGATCTTAAGAAAGTTGAGTCCTACCGCCCTATATCCCTATTACCCACTGATATTAAAATTTTGGCTAAGCTACTGGCAGGTAGATTAAATACAGTTATCTCTCACATAATACACCCGGATCAGATGGGATTTATGCCCAATAAATCGACTTCCATTAATCTTAGACGTCTGTTTACTCACCTACAAATTCCCCCACGAGGACTCTTCCTCCTCTATAGTTGTTTCATTGGATGCCGCTAAGGCTTTTGATTCTGTGGAGTGGGATTATTTGTGGGAAGTTATGCGAAGATTTGGTATAGGCCCAAATTTTATTAAATATGTTCGATTGATGTATTCTTCTCCTTCGGCTAGGGTGGCGGT
This sequence comes from Pseudophryne corroboree, assembly GCF_028390025.1. Taxonomy (NCBI): domain Eukaryota; kingdom Metazoa; phylum Chordata; class Amphibia; order Anura; family Myobatrachidae; genus Pseudophryne; species Pseudophryne corroboree. The sequence goes on along the minus strand of NC_086445.1, from coordinate 112,231,617 downwards.
AAATGGTTTCGTATCTCACTCCTTTCCCCTATCTAGGGGTACGCGACAGGGATGCCCATTGTCCCCTACTCTGTTTGCTATGGCTATTGAACCCCTTGCATGTCTCCTAAGGGTGGACGTGGGGATCTCTGGTTTTAAGGTGGGTGCCCGAGAGGATAGGGTGGCCTTATATGCCGATGACGATCTGTTGTTTGTGGATCGCTATGCTGAGTCTATGCCTAAGATCTTGGAAATTATTAACGAGTTCGGGCGATACTCTGGGCTCCTGATTAATTGGGAGAAATCCTTTATTATCCCACTCCGGGGCGAAGTTCCTGCCTCTCCATTAATAGCTCTCCCGTTGCGGTGGGTGGACTCTTTCAAATATTTGGGCATTTGGGTGTCTAATGATCCTCAGAAATGTTCCTCCCTGAATATCACTCCACAAATAACGTACCTTCGTAGTAGGGTAGTAGGGCGAAGGCCTGGGGGAAGTTACCTTTAACGGTCACAGGGAGAGTTAACATGGTAAAAATGGTTTTCCAGCCCAAACTTCTATATATTTTACAGCAATCTCCTGTTTATATTCCTCAGAAAAATTTGAAACAAATAAATGGGTTGCTTTCCTCCCTGGTGTGGGCTAGTAAGCGGGCACGTCTGAGACTGGATACTCTGACCAGGTCACGGGAACTGGGGGGTTTGGCTCTTCCCAACTTCCGTTTTTATTATTATGCGGCGCAACTGACACATGTTTGGGAATGGGTTAACGATCTCGATGCCCTGGCTTTGCATTCACTGATGATGCACCATGACTATCCTGGTGGTTCCCCACTACAGCTACTCCTCTGCGGCAGCGTCAAAATGTCCACACTGACACTTATAAAACAATCCATTTTGATATGGAAATTGGTGCACTCTGTGATGCATGGTCACGGTATTGATCCTGATACCCCACTGGATAATGTAATGTTTATGGGTTGCCGGAACTGTGTCAGCTTCAAGTCCAGGAAGGTCTGGGGAAAATGGGGAGTGTACTCTTTGGGCCATTTATATAGTGGTGGGACCCTTAACTCATTGCAGCAACTTCAACAAGCGCACAATGTCCCTCCAATCCTCGTTGATTCCCCGTTGGAATCAGGACACCTGGTTTCTAGGATATATGGTCGTATTCTCCAGATGCACCATACCGACCCTCTAGCTTCTCTTCGGGGTAAATGGGAGTCGGATGTGGGTCTGTTATCGGATGATGCATGGAAGACTGCTTTGGGATCCCATCGGATCTCTACTTCCTCCGTTAGATACCAGCAAATACAATTATACATACTGCATAGGGTGTATATGACCACGGTGAGGTTGGCGCACATTGGGGGGTCTCATCGCTCACGGTGCCCTAAGTGTGGAAACCTGGGTGCTGACTTTTGGCATCTGATTTGGTCGTGCCCTAGCATATCGTTGTTCTGGAAGCCAGTTATATGTATCATAATTGATACAGGTATTCCCTCTCCCATATTTACGCCTGTAATGTGTGTATTGCTGGTTATAGATGAGGAGGCTTTAGATCCGCCCAGCAGGTGATATGTCATTAATTTATGTGCCTTGGCTAAGGTCTGCATAGCCCGGCTTGGATATCTCTGGTCAACGAAACTATTGCACACAAAAAATTTGTGTTCCTGGCTAAGAAAGCGGAAAGAAAATTGTTTACAATATAGGGCAGGTGGATGGGCTCTAGATATTTTAAGGATAAATAAAGGTCAGATTTGTATTCATTTCCTTTTTCTCTTTTGGGATGTTTTGGAGGTGGATAGCCCGCGACCGGCCTTGCTATGTTGTATTTCGATATATATTGTGCTTACTCTGCTATGCTTGTGCTTATATTGTAAGTGGTCTATTTGGGTGGTTTTACTCCGGGACATCGGTGCTCTGCAAATGTATAGTTTTATGTGACCTTTCATCCATTTGTTGTACTATGTGTCTTATATATGTACAGCTGTTTGTATGTTGTGTTTTTTTCTTTTGTATTTTTTGTTGTTAATTTTAGTTGTTGTGTAAGTTGTTAATGCAAAATCTAAAATTCAAATAAAAACTATTGAATTTAAAAAATTGTCAGAGAGCAGTAATTAAAAAATACTTTTGGGATTAATGCCAAATTTGAATTTAATATAAAGGGAATTGTCACTTGTTAGATTACTTAACCAGACACCAAACAAGGCTGGAGTTAAACCTGGAGAAAACTCTGGGTATTATAAAGCTGTATGTTTGGAGATGATTGGGGGAAGGAGGTGGTGGTGGTGGTGGTAGTGGGGGGGGGGGGGGGGGGGGAGTAGTCCAACCTATTCCCACCAGATTGTCTATGAATGAGAAACTATGGAGGTGTTGAGAAGTTTTGGGGCTCTGCGACTGAAGGAGCCACAAGAGGGCAAACGGTGACGACAATCCCACACCTTCAACTTCATTCAGCAGATGCAAGGTTATTCATAAATTGTATGTGTCTCTTTTTTTTCATAACTTACAACGTTCACTTATTCATTGGTGCAGACACGTTTGCATCAGGTAAAGCCTACAGATAAAATTGCTGTAGATGTTGTTTACTTTTTGTATTATTTATTTTTAGATTATATATATATTGGTCCCCACCTTGGTCCATATTAATTGCATTCTGTATTAAATATGCGCTGCTCTGTTTGTTTGTCATTTTCAAGCAGAGCCTCAGCGGCCTCCACCATCATCGCCATTGCTGATTCTTAAGGGAGGCCCATGCTTATTACTTTGTATCGCCCACCCTGCTGGGAACCTTTAGTAATAATAACCAACCTATATCCTTGACCTAAGACATCTTTTGAACATGACCACAATCCTTATGACCACAAAAAATTTGGGACAGTCACAGAAATCTGAAAACTAAATGTAAAGGGCCCCATACACTAGAACGATCTCATGTCGGTGTTAGGATCTCCTGCTCTGTGCTGCCACGTCGCCATGGCAACCGGGAGGCAAGTGTTAGCGAAGTAACCTGAGCGCAGCTGATACTCCGGTCCGGGTTTTTACTGTGTAGTGGTTACAGGCTCTGTGCACGGCAGGGAATCCGGCGCTGGTTTTGTGCTCACAGTCTGTGAGGTCTGAGTGGGGCGTGGACAGCACCTGCTATATAAACCATCCTCTCAGGCTAGGCAAATGCTGCCGAATCTTTGTTTGTTAGTCAGTTCCAGAGAGTTAGCTAGTACTGTGTGACTTTGTATTTACTTGTTGCTTACTGCGAATAGGCCTTGGGATTCGGTACTTCATTCTGCCAATCCGGACCTAGCAGTAAGACTGGAGTCAGTTGTTTGACCTGCTGGGTTTCTTTTGCTATTCTGTGAACCCAGCAGGTTTGCGGCTGTACTCTCAGACCTGCTTGCTTAATCCTCCCTCACTGTGCAGGGCGTCCAGGTGTCAGTTTAGTGGCAGTAAGCTGAACCTGTGCCCTGCAAGTGGGGGTTAGGATTGTGGATACTCTCCTTGTGTCTATATTTCTATCACTGACCAAGGAGTTTATTCCCACACCCGTTGGTAACCCTTTGGGGTTTTTTCTGTTGCTCTTAGCAACATCATTTCAGGTGCTCCACATGTTAAATCACTACACCTCGCTTCATTGTCCGCTCTATTCCATCTGAGCATTCCTGACACTAGGGAGACACCCAATTCCTGAGCCTTTGGGCTTCTCCGTTCACTTTGTGTTTATTAGTTATTCCATCACCTCCTGTGTATGTTATGTTATACTGTCTGTGAGTTCGTTTGCTTCGCTTCCCTCTCTGTTCATACACCGGTATACTCCTGTTAGCACTGGTGTGCGTAACATATTCAGCAGCCCTACTCCTGTTGAAATTTTGTGGGAATATGGAGCATACCCCTCAAAATACTTTGCAACAGGTGGTCGATCAGGTGCAGGTCCTGACTCGACAATTTAATGAGATGTCCATTAAAATGAACACCCCGCAGGCCGCTAGCGGAGCTCCCGCAGCAGCAGCGGCAAGTTCAGGGGTTAAGGAGCCGAAAGTAAATCTCCCGGATCGTTTTTCTGGAGATCGCTCGCAGTTCTTTTGTTTCAAGGAGAGCTGTAAGCTATATTTCAGGCTTAGGCCCCAGTCTTCTGGGTCGGAGATTCAGCGGGTGGGCATGGTGATTTCCTTGCTACAAGGAGACCCACAGGTCTGGGCATATGGGTTACAGCCTGACTGTCCGTCGCTTAAAAGTGTTGATGCTTTTTTTACGGCACTGGGCATTTTGTATGATGACCCTGACAAGATGGCTTCAGCCGAGGCTCAGATTACGGTTCTTAAGCAAGGGCGATGGCCAGCTGAGGTTTATAGTATGGAGTTTCGGAGGTTGGCTCATGATACCCAGTGGAATGACCCAGCCCTGAGAAACCAGTACCGAAGGGGCCTTTCTGACCAGATAAAGGACCAACTGGTACAATATCCCTCGCCTGATAGCTTAGATCAGCTCATGCAGTTATCCATCCGGGTGGATAGACGGCTGAGAGAGCGTAGGCTTGAAAGGGAGACCGCAGTTTCCTTTTTTCCCAAGGGAACCTCAGACTCTGAGGAATATTCCGAGGAGCCTATGCAGATTGGGGCTACCCGCCTCTCCTCGCGTGAGAAGACGCGGAGGAGACAGCAGGGTTTGTGTTTGTACTGTGGGAATAAAGGTCATGTTGTAGTATCATGCCCAGAAAAACCGGAAAACTTCAGGGCCTGAGGGTGATGGGAAATATCCTGTCAGGCCAGAAGTCAGAATTTCCCAAAAAGACTTTTCTCATTCCGGTGACTTTGGAGATCCTCGGTCAAACTGTCAAGACTGAGGCCTTTGTTGACAGTGGGGCCGATGGGGTTTTCATGGACCGTCAATTCGCCCTGGAACACTCTGTTCCCTCAGTACCTTTGGCATCAGAGATTGAGATCTGTGGGTTAAACAGGGAACCATTGTCCCAGGGTAAAATTACCTCCTGCACCAGCCAAATTCCTTTGTTTATTGGAGCGACACAGTCTGAAAAATTTTCTTTTTATGTGACTGTCTGTTCTTTTGCCCCATTGGTTTTGGGGTTACCCTGGTTAAGGGCCCATAACCCTCAATTTGACTGGGTCTCTGGGGAGATTCTTAGTTGGGGTAGTGATTGTTTCAGGAGTTGCTTGAGCCTTCCATTCAGGCTCTCGCAGCTAAGTTTGCCAGGATTGCCAGGATGTTATGCAGATTTTGCGGATGTGTTCTCCAAAAAACTTGCGGAGGTACTACATCCCCATCCCCCCTATGACTGTGCCATTGATTTGTTGCCGGATGCTAAGCTTCCCAAGAGCAGGTTGTACTCCCTGTCACGTCCTGAGGGTCGGGGTTCTTCTTCGTGGGTTAAAAGGACGGTTCGTTGCGACCCTGCATCGACTTTAGGGAATTGAACCGTATCACGATTAAAAACTCGTACCCACTGCCTCTCATTTCGGTTTTGTTTGACTAGCTTCGTACTGCCACCATTTTTTCTAAGATTGACCTACGCGATGCTTACAATCTAATCCGAATAAGAGAGGGGGATGAATGGAAGACTGCCTTTAATACCCACTCAGGGCATTATGAATATTTGGTGATGCCTTTTGGGCTCTCTAATGCCCCGGCAGTCTTCCAGGAATTCATGAACGATGTGCTCAGGGAATATTTGGATAGATTCTTAGTTGTTTATCTAGATGACATCCTAATCTTCTCTCATTCCCTGGAGGAACATCGGAAGCATGTACGCTTAGTCCTCCAGAAACTCAGAGACCACCAGCTTGGGGCGAAGCTGGAGAAGTGCGAGTTTGAAGTCCAGCAAATCGCATTTCTAGGCTATATTATCTCCTCAGAAGGTTTCCAAATGGAGGGTTCTAAGGTACAGGCAGTCCTGGATTGGGTGCAGCCCACTAGTTTGAAGGCGCTTCAGCGTTTTCTGGGCTTTGCGAATTTTTATAGACGGTTTATCGCTGGATTTTCGTCTATAGTGGCCCCCTTGGTGGCACTCACTAAGAAAGGGGCGGATGTTGCTCACTGGTCTTGTGAGGCCAAAGCAGCCTTTGCCCGTCTCAAAAGGGCATTTGTCTCGGCCAAGGTGCTGCGACACCCAGATCCAGAGCGTCCTTTTGTGGTAGAAGTGGATGCCTCTGAGATAGGTATTGGGGCAGTGCTCTCTCAGATGGGGGTGTCTGATAATCCCCTTCATCCCTGTGCTTACTTTTCCCGTAAATTTTCGTCTGCCGAGATGAATTATGATGTGGGTAACCGGGAATTGTTGGCTATAAAGGATGCACTCGGGGAGTGGAGACACTGGCTTGAGGGGGCTAAGTTTGTGGTCTCAATTCTCACCGACCATAAGAATCTGGCATATTTAGAGTCAGCGAAGCGGCTCAATGCCAGGCAGGCACATTGGGCTTTGTTTTTTGCTCGCTTTAATTTTTTGATAACATATCGCCCTGGGTCAAAAAACATCAAGGCTGATGCGCTCTCGCGGAGTTTTGCTCCAGTTCAAGAGACCACCGAGGAGCCATTGCCCATTGTGTCCCCATCATGTATTAAAGTGGGCATTACCCAGGACCTCTTGTCATTAGTCCTTAGAGCACAGGAGCAGGCTCCACCAGACCTTCCGGTAGGTCTCTTGTTTGTGCCTCCTAGGTTAAGACAGCGAGTGTTCCTGGAATTCCATGCCAAGAGGTCGGCAGGGCATCCGGGTATTGCCAGAACTCGGGAGTTGCTGTCTAGGGCGGTGTGGTGGCCCTCGGTGGCTAGGGATGTGGATCAGTGGGTTCGGGCATGTGACGTTTGTGCCCGAAATAAAACTCCTAGAGGGGTTCCTGTCGGCCCATTACATCCACTCTCTATTCCGTCTAAGCCATGGACCCACATTTCCATGGATTTTGTGGTGGACTTGCCCAAATCCTCGGGGATGACAGCCATTTGGGTTGTCGTTGACAGGTTTTCGAAGATGGCGCATTTCGTTCCACTGGTTGGGTTGCCATCGGCCAGACGCCTGTCTGAGTTATTTATGCAGCATGTTGTGCGCCTCCACGGGTTGCCACTTGATGTGGTCTCTGACCGTGGATCCCAGTTTGTGGCCAAATTCTGGAGGGCATTTTGTTCTGATCTCCAGATTTCTGTGAGCTTGTCGTCAGGCTACCATCCACAGTCTAATGGGCAGACTGAGAGGGTGAACCAGTCCTTGGAGCAGTTCCTCAGGTGTTATGTCTCCAAGTGTCATACTGACTGGGTTGCTCATCTGTCCATGGCGGAGTTTGCCTATAACAACGCGGCTCACTCTGCTACAGGGATCTCTCCCTTCCTTTGTGTGTATGGGCATCATCCTAAGGCCAATTCTTTTGACCCCCTGGTGGTTCCTCTGTTGTTTCGGTCCTTAGGGGTATTTGGAGGAAAGTGAAGAAAGCCCTTGTGTCTGTGTCATTAGTGACCAAAAGGGTTTTTGATAAGCGGAGAAGACCCTGCAGCTTCAAATTAGGAGACTTCGTCTGGTTGTCCACCAAGAATTTGAAGTTGAGACAGCCATCTCATAAGTTAGGCCCCCCGGTTCATTGGCCCTTATAAGATCACCAGGGTTATCAATCCGGTGGCATTTCAGTTAGATCTGCCCCGTTCATTGGGTATCAATAAAACATTTCATTGTTCCCTTTTAAAACTGGCGGTTAGTAATCCTTCTTCCAGTGGAAGACCTTCTCCTCTTCTGATACGGGGTCAGAGGGAGTTTGTGGTTGAAAGGGTTCTTGACTCCAAGATGGTTCGGGGTCGGCTGTCATTTTTGGTGCACTGGAAGGGGTATGGCCCGGAGGAGCGGTCGTGGGTGCGCAGTTGTGATCTTCATGCCCCCAGACTGATACGCTCTTTCTTCTCGCAGTTCCCCGATAAACCCGGTGGTAGGGGTTCTTTGACCCCTCGTCAGAGGGGGGGTACTGTTAGGATCTCCTGCTCTGTGCTGCCACGTCGCCATGGCAACCGGGAGGCAAGTGTTAGCAAAGTAACCTGAGCGCAGCTGATACTCCGGTCTGGGTTTTTACTGTGTAGTGGTTACAGGCTCTGTGCACGGCAGGGAATCCGGCGCTGGTTTTGTGCTCACAGTCTGTGAGGTCTGAGTGGGGCGTGGACAGCACCTGCTATATAAACCATCCTCTCAGGCTAGGCAAATGCTGCCGAATCTTTGTTTGTTAGTCAGTTCCAAAGAGTTAGCTAGTACTGTGTGACTTTGTATTTACTTGTTGCTTACTGCGAATAGGCCTTGGGATTCGGTACTTCATTCTGCCAATCCGGACCTAGCAGTAAGACTGGAGTCAGTTGTTTGACCTGCTGGGGTTCTTTTGCTATTCTGTGAACCCAGCAGGTTTGCGGCTGTACTCTCAGACCTGCTTGCTTAATCTTCCCTCACTGTGCAGGGCGTCCAGGTGTCAGTTTAGTGGCAGTAAGCTGAACCTGTGCCCTGCAAGTGGGGGTTAGGATTGTGGATACTCTCCTTGTGTCTATATTTCTATCTCTGACCAAGGAGTTTATTCCCACACTTGTTGGTAACCCTTTGGGGTTTTTTCTGTTGCTCTTAGCAACATCATTTCAGGTGCTCCACATGTTAAATCACTACACCTCGCTTCATTGTCCGCTCTATTCCATCTGAGCATTCCTGACACTAGGGAGACACCCAATTCCTGAGCCTTTGGGCATCTCCGTTCACTTTGTGTTTATTAGTTATTCCATCACCTCCTGTGTATGTTATGTTATACTGTCTGTGAGTTCGTTTGCTTCGCTTCCCTCTCTGTTCATACACCGGTATACTCCTGTTAGCACTGGTGTGCGTAACAGTCGGAGGTGATCGCAGACGATCACCCCGGCAGCCTCCTGGGGGGCAGGATCGGCCAAGATATAGCGGATGCAGCCCATTTGCATTCAATATATTTTGGCGATCCTGGGCAATCCCAAGCCATGCCCCCAGTTCGGACGAGATTGAATGGGCAGCACATTCAATCTGGAGGATCCAATCCAATGCTCATGGGAACGCACATCAGTTCGGTTCAGGAACACCTCTAAAATGCCCAATTTCAGCCGTATCGGGCTGAACGCCGAATTGGGCTGAAATCTGCATTATCGCTCTAGTGTATGGGGCCCTTGGGAGGTATGTTTTAGGCAAATGAACTGTCCCCCTTCATCCCTCCAGCTCAGGTACTCCTAAGAAAATATAAACCAGAAAGTAATTCTCAAACTATTATAAAGAGTAGACCAGAAGAATGTGAATAGGACCTGATGTGAAAACAACCTTATCATTAGTCGTATTAATAGATTTCCATTTTATATGGTATAACTAATTTATTTCATATATTTATTACAAGGGAAACAATGTAACCATGTAAAATCAAATTGCTGTATTTGGGTTCGCGGAGATACTGTATTAGCATCTTGTGCCATGAACGCTTTATATAAAATATCTGCAATGCAGGTATTCAGGATTTTTGTGTGGCATCGGTTCAGCGCATCATAAATTTGTGCAACTCGAAGCCCATGTAGAGTAGGATGCAAACGCCTTATGCATCTTTATTTTAGATGCACCTTGCACTTTCTTAGCCATGTTGATTGTGATGCATTGTGTGCACCTATGGGACTCGGGTAAGAGGGGGCATATAAATGCATCCAAAGTACGGTAAGACTGTGGCCATACAAAATGCATCCCATGCAACCAGTGTCGGAATGGGGCATGAATGGCCCACCTGGGAAATATGGTGGTGGGCCCATGTTTAGGGGTGTGGCCAGTGTCCAGAGTGGGTATAGCCAGCTGCCACAGAGGTTTGGCTAACCAATAGAGTGCATGGTCTGGGCCCCTTGATAATTATATATAGTACATACTTGCAAGGCATGCATGATAATGCACTAGATTAATAACAGCAATGCACTGTAGAGAATACACCATAGTCCTGTGCAGTATAAGGTAACATATGTATAATGTATAATTCAAGTGCACAGTCTGGAACCTGATCCCTAGAAAAGGAGGTGGGCCCAATGGTGGGTTTCCCACGTGTCTCTGTGGACAGTCCAACCCTGCATGCGACTAAACTGATACCTGCAGTATCTGCCTGATTGAGGGTGAATCATTTTCAGGTGCATTTTCTGGTCCCTGGTCCGACTCCAGGTGCAAAACAAGAACTGATGATGATGATGATGATGATAATCAGTGGCCACATCTGAAGCCCTCCCATTAATGCTACTGCTGTAGTAATCTATACTATTAGTGATCCATTAGCATGATTACAGTGAAACAAGCAGTCAGTCCTCAATAATAAAGCCTTTTGCCATGTCACGCCTTAAGGCAGGGGTGGGGAACCTTTTTTCTACCAAGGGCCATTTGGATATTTAAAAAATACTTCGGGGCCATACAAACATTATCAACTTAAAAAATAGCCTGCCCCCAGTAGTTATGCCCCAGTAGATATGCCCCCAGTCAGTAGATATGCCCCAGTAGTTATGCCCCTAGTCACTTGTTATGCCCCGTTAGATATGCCCCCAGTCAGTAGTTATGCCCCATTAGATATGTCCCCTAGTAGTGCTGCTTACACACACACACACACACACACACACACACACACACACACACGCGCGCGCGCGCGCGCACACACACACACACACACACACACATACATACAAACAAACAAACACACACACATTAAAAGAAAAAAAAAAACCACAATACTCACCAGCCCCGCTCCTGCTTCCGGATCCGCAGCCCTCCACCTTGCCGCCCGCTCCTCGGAACTATGGGAGAGACGTCATGACGTGTCTCCTATAGCGCCGCACCCATACACTGCACGAGCCGGAAGCCGGAGCTCAGGAGTGGGCTCCTGCCTCCGGCTGCTACTGAGGGGAAGGAGCCGGGTGCCCGCTGGTAACAAAATCTCAGCGGGTGCCCGACATCTCCCTCAATTAGGTGAGCCTGGCTGGGCCGGATCAAGTGGCTTTGCGGGCCTTATACGGCCGCGGGCCGGAGGTTCCCCACGCCTGCCTTAAAGTGTAGTAAGTGTTAATGTGTGTATTGACTGGAAACATTTATTTTGTATTCTGCTGTCTCCAGATGTAAAAGAGGCACATAAGCTATCCTTGCTGAGCCACATCATGTGTACAAGGACAGCTCAGCAAGCCCAGCAAAAAGCACTTTTTTCAAGGGGCGGTTTTTGCACCCTCCAACACAGCACGAGCCGCTCAGTAAGGGGCATATCTCTAATGGGTGCAGGGCAGACTTGCCAACTCTCCCTGAAAGTCAGAGAGACTCCTGAAACAGTAGTAATCTCCCTGACTCCCTGAAGAGTATAGCAATCTCCCTGACTGCACCTTACCGCCATTATGTAGCTGTTATATACTTGGGGGAAAAAAAATCAGAGATCTAAACATTCAAATGGGATCATTTTCCTGCATTGGTTACAATGCACAATGGCCCATATGGCTACAGGCATTTTAAAATAATGTTTCCCATGGCCACTCGAGAGTTTATATACAGATGTGTCCACTTACATCTTTGCTTTTTTACAAATTTGGCACAACATGCAAAACACGGCTAAGCTGTTTTTCCCGAGTAGCAAGTGGATGAATTTTAAAATTTTTGTTTGACATAATAGAATATGTATAAAGTAACATATTAAAGAAGCAAAGTAAGAAAAATCACAAGGCATGGCTAAATCTCTGAGTCTATGGCATGCAAAACTGTGCCATACATGGCGGGATATAGCAAAGATGTAGGTGGACACATCTGTATGTGCCCAGAGCCGGCCCTAACCAATATGATGCCCTAGGCAAGATTTTGGCTGGTGCGCCACTAGTTCCACCTCTGACCCTGCACCAAAACCCCTCACCCATAGCATTCCTCATTTTGGTGTTCCTACCTCCTATATTTTAAATAGGAACAGTGCGCACATTTGGCGCTCAGCCCAAAAAGGGGTGTGTTCTTGCTGGGAAGGGTCATGGCCACACAATAGTACCCCCAATTAAAATTACGCCATGCAGTACTGCAACTTTATTCACATTATATCATGCGATAGTGTCCCTTATTCACATTATATCACACAGTAGTACCACTTTATCTTATATACGTTACTCCTCACAGTAGTTCCCCTTATTCACATTACATGAAACTGCATTGCTCCTTATTCACATTACATCACACCATATTTCTCTTTATTCACATTAGACCACACAGTAGTGCCCTTCCTATACATTATGCCACACAGTAGAGCACCTTATACACATAATGCCACACAGTAATGCCCCTTACACATATTACACACATTATTAATGTCCTTATAAACAAAATGCGCCTTAGACATTATGCCAACCTTTATTAATGCCCTTATACACACAATGTCCCTTACACATATGCCGCACATTCTTAATGTGCTTATACATATAACGACATAGTGTCTCTTGCACATATGCTGCACATTATTAATGCCCTTATACACATAATGCCCCTTACACATATGCGGAACACTATTGCACAACCATCCTACCCGCACACAGCACTCACATGGCCACTAACACTGTGACCTCTGCCTCTGCTTGAATACAGATGTGTCCTCATACATCCTGCCTCAATAAGCTATGCAGCAGGAGATGCCTGGCATGAGTCAGCTGGCAGCTCCCGGCCAGCTCTGCTAACGTCAGGCACCTTTTTTGGATGAAAATGCATATTATTTGCATTAATGTGTCTAGGATGCACAAGCAGCTTCTGCTGATTAAAATGATATGCAGCAAGCCTATATTCTGTGTGTGACTGTGACTGTATCTGCATACGAAATGCTACGTTACAGTGATTTCCAGGAATACACTGTAAACGTAGCATTTCATATGCAGATATAGCCGCAGTCACACACAGAATATAGGCATGCCACATATCATTTTAATCAGCAGAAGCTGCTTGTGCCCCTAGGCACAGAGCCATCTTAACAGCAGTGTGGGCCCCTGGGCACAGCAATGCACTGGGGCCCCTACCCACCCATCAGTGGTAGGGGTGGAGGGTGCATTCAGCGGCAGCTTTGATGTCCCGCGGGCGGTAGGGGGTGTTCTATCTTTTGCTCAGCATGTAGAACCTGGAGCAGTAATTTCTGCTAATTACTCCTTTACTGCACAGATGGGGCGGGAAGGAGAACACTAAACTTTAGAAGTGGACATTGGGCTGAAATAAGGGGCCCTGGTACATGACTTCCAGGGTGGTAGGGGGTGTTTAATGCGTAGGGGAGCGGTCAATAGTAGTGTGGGCTTATAATTCATAATTTTAAGGTGGGAGGGCATCTTGCTTGTCTGCAGATATCTCCAGTTCCTGGAAATAGATTTCTTAGCTTTAATGGGATTTAAAAAAAAAAACTAGAAAGTCCCACATTTCAGGAGATACTAGGGACTTGGGCATCAGATTTCAGAAGCCAGAGCAATCCACCATCAAAAATAAAAAACTGCACATTAGGCATGTGTAGCTGGAGCAGGGACCAGCTGCTTGAAGGCTGATATCTCTGGTTCTGGGCATAGTAGAGACAAGCTGCGAGAGTCCACCGAAAGGGGAGAGTCCAATCTTTTGGAAAATACCCTCAGAAAAACTCTAAGTCAGACAGAACCTGAGATATCTGGCTGGGAAGAGCAATTAACAGGCTTGGATAGGGACCACTGCTTTGAAGTCAGATATCTCTGGTTCCCCAAGGCCGATTTTCAAAAATCTGGTACCCCTGGAAAGAGGGGACCCTCAGCTATAAGCCTAGGGCCCTTTTACTCCTGGGGCCCTTGGGCAAGAGCCCATTGAGCCCATACGAAAAGACGGCCCTGCCTAGGCATACCAAATGACCTAGGCATTTGGCTTTTTTTGCCTATGCCTAGGGCCGACTCTGTATGTGCCTAACTATAACTGCACAGGGGCTCGTTTACATTTGGATGTAAGTAAATTTTATGACACGCCTCTCAGGCAGTTTACGTCCACTTTATCGCCACGCTCATAGGTGATGTTTTCACAATCACCCTGAAATGCTTTTTGAAAAGCAGGCAAGTATGCTGCAGGGTGAGTCAGTGAATGTCCATACCACTCACCTTGCACCCATTAATTATACTTACCTTTCTGTCTGAGCCATTTTCATGGGGACAGTCATATGTGCAGTAGACAATCACTGGGAGAATGGCACTGATTTCCCCAATGATTTCTCCACTGTGAATGTCTCTGGGAAAATGGTGGCTATACCATTTTCCCGGAGATGAGCAGCTCTATAAGCGCTGGCACTGTGCCAGAGTCTTCAAAGCATATGAACCGTCGCAAGGCTGGAGCCCCCATGGACACTTACACTAGCCTCTGCCCCTGCAGAACTGCCTATGCTCTCAGTTTCTTCTAGCTCCCTTTTACATGGGATTGCTGATTGTGGCAAAATATAATTGTGAACATTGTGACACCGAATATCTCATGGGAAGCAGATGGTGGCAAGGAGCAGACATACGGCATCATCTTCTGAACATTGTGCTTGTAAACAAACCTTAAATGATGGTGTTTTTCCTCAACACGTTACTGAAGCATATTCAGATTAATTTAGATCATTTGTTTTGGTTCTCAAATATTCCAAAATATTACGCAGGTGATACAGTACATCTCTAGTGACGCAACCTTATGAAATATGAGTATTTTCTGCAGTATGGTCAATTAAGAGGGTGACATTAAATAGATCTCTATTTTTCAACACTGATTTCTCCTTAGAATAAAATACACATCTTTGGATACATTTATATGTTAAATGATCTGTGACAAGGAATCGACATATATTTTATAATTTAGCCAGAAGACACATCACCTGTGTACTTAAATACACACATTTTCCTTAATTCGTAAATTAAGATTGCCTGCGGCCATTGCTGGTACTGAAGACAGGATCCTGATTAGTAGAGTATCAGCGAGAACACATTATGTTGCTCCCATGATGCACTGATTGCCCCATCTCTAATAATGCTGCCACCCTAACAACGCTCAATACAGTGGCGTAAGTTCGTCCCAGTTGCCCGGAGGCAAGATAAACATTAGTGCCTGGCGGCAGATAACTCGGCCAGCCAGGGACAGATTGGCCGTAGGGCTCACCAGGAAGATTCCTGTGTGTCTGTGGGGCCTGATTTGTGTATTGTCATGTGGCCCACCCCCCACACGACAGGCAGCCAACCGCACTCAGTACACTGCATTGTCCCCATTCATTCTGTTATTCCATCTCTGCAGTACAGCACCTCTGCCATCCAGTATACCTCTTGTGCTGCCCATGTCGGCCCACTTCTACAAAATTTTACAGGGCCTCTTTAAGTTCTCAATCCTCCCCTGGACACAACTGCAGCAAAAGACGCAAGGAAGGACGCAACTGCATACAATCAGGCCCTGTGAGGAAGGATCCCGCCCACCTCAACAGACCCACACCCTTATCAGACCACACCCACATTAGGGCTGCTTCCATAAATTTCCCACCGCCCCCTGGTTTTCCAACCCAATCCGCCCCTGGTAACAGATAATAATTTTGAGCATCTGTAGATGCTGCTGGTTTACAAAGAGATGACACCAACCTGCATGAAACAAGTTTTTACTGTCAGCGAACCAATACCTGACTAAAAAATTGTAAATTCCGGGGCTAAGGGGAAGGGACCAACAGCGACCGGCCGCAAGAACTTTATTAACATGTACAGTATCACTCCACTAACGACAACCACCACCACAATCATTTTTCTTAGCTAATTCATCGTGGATAGTTTCATGAGAGCCTGGAAGTGAATTGCAGAGAGAAGATGCATGCAGACAGTCAGTAAAATCCTATACAAGAAACAGCTGGTATTTTGGGTTTGAAATTCATGTAAAAACGTGAAGTTAATAAAAGAAAGCATTAGAAAAAAACACGCAGTATTTATTCCTCCATTAAAATTAATATCATTTAGATTTATGTACAGTCTAACTCATATTCGATATTGCCATTTCATACTGTGCTCACTAAGATTATTAACTGCATTGAGCTGGCTGGCTAAACACTTTATCTACATACAATATTAAATGGATGTATGTAACAGGTCAATGAGAAAATGAACTTTCTCTATGAATTGCACAAACAGATCTGGTCTTTTTTCCCTCCTAACCAAATGTTTCAATTAGCCGCAGTAATTCACCACACGTTAAAAAGGGTTGTAGACTCAAGCTTTTACACGCAATTGCCTGGTAACTTGGCCGCTAATGCGCATTAACCCATAGGTTCCGGGAAAGTACCCAGAGTTATGATATAACGCATTCGTGGCACCTGCAATAAGGGCACTTACAGTGGATATCTGTTGGAGCCTCCCTCAGTCAGTATAAATCTGTGTTAAATACAGCCTGCAAGCTTATGGCAGGCTATAACTGATCCTTGAGAAAGGGCTGACAAGCCCGAAACGCGTTGGAAGGCCATGGACTCTGTGCACAGATCAAACAGTGACATCATAGTACCGCGCCGACGGTCAAGTGAGACGCTGTTCACTGCTGCTCACCGGAAATCGAGGGAACCAGCCGGCTACGGGGAGAACATCTGCGAAAAAGTCAGTTAGTGTTAGGGACAGAACAGTCAGCTAGTGCCCCACCGCTAACCTGGATATGGCCCCAGCTGGCGGTACATACACAGAACCCCCCGTAGCTCATTCTGCACAGATTTTACCTACAGTATATATAAAAAAAACACTCATAAAGGAGCTTTTAAACTTTTTTCTACTAACAATTTTTATTTTTACAGGTATTGCATTTATAGTTATATATACATCAAGCGCTCCTAATCCCTGATCATTACAGGCTGTAACTGACCAGTTAGCCCGCGGTTAATTACTACTGATAATTGAATCCAGCTTTATGTACTGTATTTCTGCTGCTAGATAATGACAAATTAAATGGCCCAAGATTGGTAGTCAGATGTCAGATTGGAGTTTAATAAAAATATACATTACCTACTAGTACAATCAAATTGGATGCAAATAAAACAGACAGGATGCAGTTTAATAAAGGATACAAGAGAGCACAAGCTGCCACGCTACATAGCTCACCCTGAACCTTTTAACGACCTTTATTAGCCTCCCTGCTCCTATCTCATCACCGCCAAGGAGCCTATGGAGAAGTTTGTGGCTCCTGGGACCTCCTCATGCCTGCAGCCGTCACAACAAGAGAAACGCCAGGCAGACCCGGCTGTGGAACCAAACGACAGCCCCCCATCAGCTTCACCAACATCTAAAAAGGCGGGAGCAGCACAGGAAAGCAGCAATTTGCTGCAGGTAAGGCAATCCCCAGACACACCAGTGACTTACGGTGCTGTCATGGAAGCCATAAAAACCACTCTGGGGCCATTACTATCTCAGGTAGTGTTAAAGATTACACAGCAGCTGCAGACTCTGACTCACAGAGTGACTGACACAGAAAACAGGACTGGTGCGGTGTGCCATGACATGGCAGATGTCCAGATGTTTATTAGAAAGCTGGTAAGAGGGTGCATATGTTTGAGCTGCCCTGGATGTCCCTTAATGCACCAGAGTCCCCTAAAGTGCAGCAAATTACCCTCTAATCACCCTCCTGCAGTTCACAGACCATAGAGGTGTGGGAAACCCCCTACCTTACAATCTCCTGTTGGGAGTCTCACTGTGCCTGCCCTGCATCCACAATATAGTAACATCCCCCTGTCCCTTGGCTGGTCCGGGACTAGTGGTGCCTTGCTGGGCATTGGTCAGGTGTGTCCCTTTGTGAGGAGCAGCAATAACAGACAGACACCTGCGCAAGATGCTCTGGACATCCATGTGTAGCACCTTTGGACAGTGTCGGACTGGGGCATGAAGGGCCCACCGAGGGGATGCTGTTGTAGGGGCCCATACTTAAGGGTGTGGCCAGGCTCCACTGGGGCATGGCCAGCCACCATAGAGGTTTGGATAATAATTACAGAGTACATGTTCTGTTCCCCTTGGTAAATATATAATAAACCATATTCTTGTAAAGTATAATGTAACATAAGTATAATGCATAATTCAAGTGCACTAGGATAGAGTCTGGAACCTGATCTCTAGGGGAGGAGGGCCCACAGGCAGTGGGGCCCACCGGTGGTTTCCCCTGTGGGCCAGTCCAACCCTGCCTTTGGAGCATACAGATCGTCCTTTCGCATCTCACCTTTGCAATATGCTTATGTAATAATGTGGTGATATCACGCATGTCCATCCATCGCTCTCTAAACATCTTATATCGCACTGAACTATTATCTTACTATAACCGCCCCTGCTACTCTACAACTATACTGAGATTACAGAATATTGGGGCCTGATTACATTCATTTTCCCACCATGCCTAAACCAAAGAAGGATAATATCGGGACCCCTAAAGTAAATTTCTTTAAGGTGAATCCCTCGCCGCCCTCGTCTAAGTCCTCACCGACGGGATTGGACCCATCTTCGCAACTCTCCGCTTTGTCTAAACCATTTGATCCGTTACGATCTACTTCGGCTCAGGATTCAGCCCAGGGAGATGATGCCCCTTTAACAGTTAGCCTTATGAAACAATTATTATCATAATTTAAAAGACAGTTCCACTGAATTCAAAAATGCCTTGCAGACATGCCAACAAAGCATCGATGACATCGGTCAGAGGACTGATCACTTGGAAAATAAATTTGAGGAAATGATACAGTCAAATTTGAGGAAAAGTCACATAACGACCTTATCACCTCCCATGATGCAATGCAGGCCGAAGTGGACTTCCTGAAACCTAAAGTCAGAGACCTTGAGGATCGTTCCAGACGTAACAATGTCAAAATTAGGGGCATATCAGAATCTATAGCTGCCTCAGATCTTGAAGACCATGTCTTGGGTATATTTAAAAGATTAGCCACAGATATTTCTCCCACTGATCAACTGCTTGATCGTATTCATCGCCTGCCTAAACCTCGAACTACCCCGACAGATGCACCTAGAGACACTATTATGCGTTTCCACTATTATCATGTCAAAGAGAAGAGTCTACGTCTCTCCAGATCCAAAGAGAAGGAGTTGTTAGCCATGAGAAACCTGCAAATTTATGGTGATTTATCGGCTGCCACAATAGCCCGTCGCCGAACATTTCTTCTAGTAACCAAGGCGCTCCAAAAGGCGGACATTCCATACAGATGGAGCTTCCCGACCAAACTCATCATCCGCCGCAACGGGGCAAAGATGGCTGTCTCTTCGCCAGAGGACGGCGTTAAACTTCTGGTTAAATGGAACTTAGACACCATTTCCGCAACTGGCCCCAAGCACTCCCCGATATCTCGGGATTGGTCGAAGGCCTCATAGACAGATATATCCTTTACACTTCATTGTCGGTATATTATCCCATGTTTACCACAGTTTTGAATTTTATGTTTTACCTGTTTGGCTACAGTGTGTTTAGGAGGGCATTTGGGTCTCCATGTACGCTACGGTTACCACTGACTTACTGTTCTAGAGTCTCATAGCAATTGGGGACTCAGGACTACCGTAGAATGGTTTAAGTTTCCACATACTGTCTTGGTTACACTTTATTCAGACACTGTTGTTGAATATATACACCGTCCTCCACCTACCCATTTACCATTATATGAGTAGCAGGATGGCCACTTAGTATTCTCAAAATGTCTATCTCCTATGTGTAACGAATGCTCAGATGTTTGCTTGTTGAATGATTTAGTTCTTATAGAGAGCGATGGGGGCATGATCTGCCTCCACGCCTACCAATGTGTCACCTACAGAGGTGGCCTCCGGTTAGAGTGCCGTTTGGTACTTACTACCTTTTTGTTTTTGTTTCCCTTTGTTTTCTCCCCCCCCCTTGTCCCAACCCATCCCCGTCCTTTTACTTCTTCTACAACAGTACATATTCTCCATGGCGTCAGTAGAGCAGTATTGGCCTGACTACATCCAGAATGCCACACAGATACTTCTGATTATCTTGGTTTATGTTATGAGTGTTACCTATCTTCATGCTCCCATTGATAATGGTTAATGTGATATCAGTTAACGCAAAAGGTCTCAATTCACTAAATAAAAGGAAACTCGCATTGAGGCATTTTGCGAAGCTGAAAGCTCATGTCGTAGCAATTCAAGAGACTCATTTCATGTCCTCCTCCCCTCCCCAATTTTCTAACTATAAATTCCCTCTCTATTACACCTCAAATGGCCCGAAAAAGAAGGCAGGAGTTGCCCTGCTGTTTTCCTCTTTTTGTCAGTTTACACTGGAGAAGCGGACATCTGACATGGAGGGTCGTTATCTTATTCTCAATGGCATATTGGATGAAAAGCAAGTCACTCTAGCAGGGGTTTATGTACCTAACTCTAAACAGATTCCGTTTCTCCGAAAGTTTTGCACTACCCTACAAGCCACTTACTCAGGAGCGTTATTAATTTTAGGCGATTTTAATTTAGTTTTAGATCCTCATATGGATAGACCTTTCCCTCTTCGCCCCAAGTGTAGACCTACCGCTAGGGATCAGTCATCTCAATTTAGGCGATTATTGGACGAATACGACTTCTATGATATATGGAGGGCAAAAAACCCAATGCATAGCGATTATACCTTCTATTCACCAGTACATAGCTCACATTCTCGGATAGATCTGGCCCTGTCAGATAAATGGACCTTACAATTGATCCAGAAATTTCATATTATTCCCGTCTCCTGGTCGGACCATTCTGCCTTGTCCCTCCGCTGGAGTCTACAGATACCCAATACCACCCATAGACAATGGCGCCTTGGCAGGTATCTTTTGAATGACATATATATGGGGAAAGAGAAGGACAAAAGAATTCCTTTTTGGGAGCACTCTTATTTGAAAATGACAGTCAATCAAAACAGTATAAGGTAGATAATGTAATGATGAATAATCTAAAACATAACATTTATTCTGTTCCTTTAAAATGTCGACCTGTATGGTCCAAAATAATTATCTATCTTAATTTCCAAATAAGAGACAGAAAGGTGAAATATAAATTAAAATAGTGAGAGTGGGCAGTATAGGTATGCTCCACCAGTGTTGTCAGGTGAAAATATAGGTGATCATCTTGGTGATATCCACAGTGCCTGGTATTCCTAAGTGGTCTCCCCTCAAAGTACTAGCCAGGTCTATCCTATCAGCTTCCAAAATTGAAGATCGGGCTTCTTTCAGGATAGTACGACCTTGAACAGTGAAGATGATAAATGAAGGAAGAAAGAACCCACTTCTGCTGTCTGTACTCTGCCTGCTATACGTCACTGAATAAATTGGCCCCAGGCTTTTCCAGATGAGAGAGTGTTGGAAAAGAGAGCCATAACCAGTCTAGGAGTGGAATAATTCACTGGATATCACGGTCATGTTCCACTTTCAATATAAGAAAGAAGAAAAAAAGAAGAAGACACTTCTGCTTTCTGTTGTGACAGCAAAATGTACGCTGAAAAGGACAAAGCCCTTGCCAGCACTGCTGTCAGCCAGATGAGAGAGTGATAGAAAAGGTAAGAAGAGGTACAGATCAATGAGAATAAGTATTGGGATGTTAAATATTAATTATATTGATTCATTCATTTGAAGACATAGAGAAGAACAACATCCCAGTCACATATATAATTGATCACCTCTAAATATGGAAACCAAATGTACACACTGACATCAATAAATACGCTAATAATTCTGAATGGCAAATAAGCTGGAGTTCTAGCACATTAGTTCAATTGCGTGTATTATATCCTGAACATTTAGGCATTTGACATATCATAATAATTCCGGTTAAATGATCATACCGGAGTAACAGTGTCTGTGGAGATAAACAGAATCCTATTCACCTGAAACACATTATTAAATGATGGGTCATTAGTAACATAGTAACCTTGATCTCTCACATAAAAAGGCTAAAATGAAACAATGTTGCAAAAGAAGTCATCAAACATAAATCTTCAGAATCATTCAAAGATTCATGAATCTTCTATCAAACGAACTGTAAAATGAGCCTATATCCGTTCTGACAGGTTGAAATGATAATCATTGATACTGAATTTTCATAGAGAAAAAAGGGTGATAACTGCACATATGAATCCTTAATTATACTCATAACTGTTGCAAGATTACAGATGGTATGTCATCAGAAAAAAGGAAGGAATTCGTAAGAATAATTCAGAGAATCAATTTCTGCTGATAGAGCTATATATTAAATTCATAGCAGTTCTGACACATTGAATTACTAATCAATAGTGTAAAGCAGTCGTGGATCAGACCTTTTTAGAGAAAAGTAAATTGCAACAAATGTAACAAATATACCAAAGCACCTCCATGATAATTTTTTTGATAATTTATAGGGAACAGCAGGGAAATGTTCTTAACTGACACGGATACTGAGTATATGTACTAATAAATTCAAGTGTCAAACCTGCAGTCAGGTATATATATATACATATATGCATCCCCGGTAAGTGGTCCTCAAATATTGGCGTGAAAATGTGAGGGGAAGGAGGGGGAAACAGGACAAATGTAGCCGAAGGTGAACACTAACAGATAAGCAGCATTACATTACCAAAGGCCGCTCCAAACCAACTTGGATGCCGGCGTTGTCAGTCTCCTCTGCCGCTCCCGGCCAGCCTGCTTCCACTCTCCGTATACACCTCACACACGCCGAGGTGCAGCGGCCGCCCGCACTAGGAAGGGGGGCGTGGCCGCACGACGTCCTTTGATGACGTCAGTCCCGACGTACGTTTCAACGCTGGGCTTGTTCACGGGAGCCTCTTTTGAATGACCCCTCTGTTAAGGAAACTATATTACACTCACTACAATTGTATTTGGACACGAACACTCCCGAGGAAACAAATGTTTTTAACTATTGGTGTTCCCGAAGGCGGTTATTAGGGGTTCCTTTATACAGGTTGCCGCTAGACGGCGAGCTAACCACAATAAAATGTTAAAAACAATAGAATCCTGCTTAGAACTTAAACTTAAATCATCCCCCTCAGAGAAGAAGATTTATAAGGAACTACTTAAAGCCCGAGAGGAGTGGAATACTTCAAGAGGTCCACAAATCCATGTTCAGACTGAAACAAAAATTTAATGTACAGGGGGACAGCGCCGGTAGGATGTTAGCCAGGAAGCTTAGAGGTAAAACGGGCAATGAGCGACTTAAAGGAGTTGTGAACCTGAAGGGTACCAAGGTCTGGGACCCTTCGGACATAGCAAATGCTTTTGCTTCATACTACTCTTCCTTATACAATCTAGGCGATGACCTTATGACCCCCCAACCGACACCAGAAGGAATCGAGGCCTTTTTAGAGAAGTTATCCCTACCCTCCATTGACGCGGCCATGCTTCGCGATTTGGAGAAACCGTGGTCCGTAGATGAGATCACTCGGGTTGTTCGAGAATTACCCTCGGATAAAGCGCCGGGGCCAGATGGATATTCTAATGATTTCTATAAATGCTTTAGAAAGCAGTTGGTTGGACCTCTACGATTGGTGTTTGAAGAGGCCTCCCAGAATGGGACATTCCCGGCTGAAATGCTGGAGGCAAAAATTATCACTTTTCCCAAACCAGGGAAGAATCCCTCGATCTTGGCCAATTATCGCCCTATCGCCCTGTTAAATTCCGATGTGAAAATGTATGCCAAACTCATTGCTAATAGATTGGCACCTCTACTTCCAACCCTGATTCACCCAGATCAGGTAGAATTTATTGGTGGTCGACAAGCCCCGGACAACACTAGGCGGGTGATCGATGTGTTGGATGCCTTCTCTGCTTCCACCGAACCGTTGATACTGCTTAAGTTGGATGCGGAGAAGGCATTCGACAGGTTACACTGGGGTTATCTTCAGGCGGTGTTGCGTAAATTTGGTATAGACGGCAGAGTTCTTTCCTCAATTACGGCTCTTTATTCCCACCTGTCAGCCATCTTAACAGCAGTGTAGGCCCCTGGGCACAGCAATGCACTGGGCCCCCTACCCATCCTCCAATGGTAGGGGTGGGGGGTGCTATCAGTGCCAGCTTTGATGTCCCGCGGGTGGTAGGGGGTGTTCTATCTTCCACTCAGCATGTAGGACCTGGAGCAGTAATTTCTGCTAATTACTCCTTTACTGTACAGATGGGGCTAAACTGTAGAAGGGGCATTGAGCTGAATTAAGAAGCCCTAGTACGTGACTTCCAGGGTGGTAGTAGAGTTTAATACATAGGGGAGGGGTGGGTAGTGGAATGGCATTAATATTTATCAATTTCCGGTGGGAGGGCAGCTTGCTTGACTGCAGATATCTCAAGTTCCCGAAAATATATTTCTTAGCTTTGAATGGGATAAAAACCTAGAGAGTCCCATCTTTCAGAAGGTTCTGGGGACTTGGAGATCAGAGTTCAGGAGCCAGAGCAATTCACAAATGAATATATAAAACTGCATATTAGGCGTGTGGAGCTGGAGCAGGGACCAGCTGCTGGAAGGCTGATATCTCTGGTCCTGGGCATAGTAGAGACAAGCTGCCAGTGTCGACCAAAAGGGGAGAGTCACAGCTTTAGGATTATACCCTCAGAAAATCTCTAAGTCAGACAGAACCTGAGATATGTGGCTGGGAAGAGCAATTAACAGGCTTGGATGAGGACCACTGCTTTCAAGTCGGATATCTCCGGTTCCCCAGGGCCGATTTTCAAAAATCTGGTACCAATGGAAAGAGGGGACCCTCAGCTATCAGCCTAGGACCCTTATACTCCTGGGGCCCTTGGGAAAGAGCTCATTGAACGAAAAGACGGCCCTGGTCAGCTAGAACTCTTGTTAATGGGTTGCTTTCTAACCCCTTCAGTATTACAAATGGTACTAGACAGGGCTGCCCATTGTCCCCTTTGGTGTTCGCTTTAGCAATCGAGCCCTAGGCAGAAGTTATTAGAAGCAACCCTACAATAACAGGCCCGGATTTATATGGCGTCCCATGTAAAATAAGTCTATTTTGTTAATGCTCATTAACCCACTTATGTCATTGCCACGACTACATGAAATCCTTCGAGAATATTCATGCATATCCTTCTATAAGTTGAGTTGCTCCAAAACGGAGGCCCTGCCTGTTTCTTTTACTCCCCTCCTATTGACACGTTTAAAATCAACCTACTCTTACGCATGGCAAACTGCGAGTATTAAATACTTAGCTACCACAAAAACGTACCTACCACAATGAGGGACATTGTCTTTTGCAACTACCCCCACTCTTAATTAAATTTACACAACTGACACAAAATTGGATGATGCAACAAGTATCTTGGCTGGGCCGCATTGCTGCCCTCAAGATGGTATTGCTCCCCAAGTTACTGTACCTCTTTAGGACAACCCATTATAGTCCCAAATGCTCTCCTGGCTAAATTTAATAAGATTTTTGTAACTTATGGAAGGGGAAAGACTGGCGCGAGCGAAGATGGCCCTCCCTAAATCTTTGGGAGGATTGGCTTTCCCAGACCTTCATGCATACCATTATGCCGCCCGTCTGTCATTGTTGGGAGCTTGGGATCAGGGTGTTGTCCCAAAACCGTGGGTGTTGTTGGAATGAGGCCTCTTATCCCAATTCCCGCTTCAAGATTTACTCAGATTGCCCTTAAAGGAGGGGAAACTTATATCTCTCCCATCCATCATCATTTCATCACTGTGTAAGGCATGGCATATGTTCATTTCTAAAACTTCCATGGTATCTATACCTTCCCTAGATCTGTCACTGAAAAGTTTAACTTATTTAATACCCAATCTGTCCTTCTCCACATGGGCACTGAAGAACATCTATACGCTACATGATATAACGGAAGCGGGTGTACTGTTATCATTTTCCCAGATTCAAGCTCAATACTCCATTCCTTGGAATTAATTTTATAAGTATCTCTAACTGAGGCATTGGTTACGTGATTTCACCCTGACCCAGCCACTCCTCCGACTATTTCCCAAACCGATCCTAACTCTCCTTAGTAAGTAAAATAAAAAGGGCGCTATATCCAGATGGTATTCTGCCCTCGTAACCCCAGACCTAGTCCCTAAGTTTTCTTCCTTACTAAAATGGGAACAGGACGTGGGTTGTACAATATCAGAAGATGAATGGCATAGGGTATTTCGAACTTGTTTTGGAATGTCTAAATGTATCTCGCATGTGGAGCAGCACTTTAACCTTATTCATAGACTGTATATGACACCAGCCCTGCTTCATAAGATATGGCCAGATACTCCTAGTGCATGTTGGCGTAACTATCAAGGAGTGGGGTCGATTTACCATATATTTTGGACATGCCCTATGGTTACTGATTTATGGAAACACATATTACACCTCATCTCTGCTATATTGCATGATAATATTCAGCCACACCCAAAGATAGCATTATTGCACATACTACCAGACAAGGGCCCTCATTCCGAGTTGTCCGCTCGCTAGCTGCTTTTAGCAGCATTGCACACGCTAGGCCACCGCCCTCTGGGAGTGTATCTTAGCTTAGCAGAATAGCGAACGAAAGATTAGCAGAATTGCTAATAAATAATTCTTTGCAGTTTCTGAGTAGCTCCAGACCTACTCACAGATTGCGATCAGCTCAGTCCGTTTAGTTCCTGGTTTGACGTCACAAACACGCCCTGCGTTCGGCCAGTCACTCCCCCGTTTCTCCAGACACTCCCACGTTTTTCCCTGGCACGCCTGCGTTTTTTAGCACACTCCCGGAAAACGTTCAGTTACCACCCAGGAACGCCCCTTTCCTGTCAATCACTCACCGATCAGCAGAGCGACTGAAAAGCGCCGCAGATCCACAGCAAATCTGCTAAGTTTTTAGTTAAATAACTAAGCGCATGCGCCCTGCGTGCCTTGCGCATGTGCAATTAGCAGCAAATCGCAGCATAACGAAAATCGGCAATGAGCGAACAACTCGGAATGACCCCTAATATACCAACTTCTGATGCCTATGTTATCTGCCATATTCTATCTACTACTAAACGATGCTTGGCACGCAACTGGCGTACCACCTCAATTCCCCACTGGACCGCAGTAGTGAAAATAATTCAATCCAATTTCAAATTCGAAATGGCAGAAACTCTCTTAGGCCCATCCACCATGTCTCTCACTGCTAGGAAATGGGCTCCATGGTTTAACTATAAAACCTCCCTTTGAATAGTGTGACACCTCTCGTGGTCAATCAGAGTCAATATATTCCAACTCCTACACTCCCATTCCTTCTCTTATTGAATTTCTTGATTGCATAGCTGTTTGAGGCGGCAGGGCTTCGGTTAGATTGGTTTGTCCTCTAGGTCAAAGAGACACCTGGTGTACAATTTTTGGGGACACTTTATATAGCATTGTAGGTTTGCTCAACAATGTTTATGTACTCTCGGAATGCATCTATTTTTGTACCCCTTCCTATATCACCCCCCCCCCCTCTTTTGTTTTGTACCCCCTTTCCCCTTATATTGTTCGTACTAATTCAAAATTCAATAAAAATTTACTTTGTAAAAAAAAAGAAAGCTGGTAAGAGAATCATTAGCTTTGGAACAAATTAGATGATGTGGACAATGGTTCCCGCAGGAACAATGTTTGCTTATAGTGGAACTCCCCGAGTTGGTGAAAGGCCTTGCTTTAGCCACCTTTGTACAGACTACACTTCCCCAGATGCTGGGAATTGCTGAAGAATGTAAGGATTTAATTGTGAAACGAGTGCATAGGGTTGGGCCCCCTCCCATCCTTGGATATGCGCACCAACGTCACTCCTTTCAGATGCTTAAATTAACTATCTTTTTGGAAAGCTTCTAGGAAGCCACCAGTCATTTCATGGGAAGGGAAACGTCTATGAATATTTCAAGATTAATCGTGCACGTAAGGCGTTTGCTCAAAGATTGTTTGCGTCTGGTTGCTGACAAGAAGAAAATTGCCTTGATTTACCCAGCACTGTTGCATCTCTTTGATGGGGACAGCCATATGGATTTAACTTCTCCGTATGGCGCTCATGCTTATCTACAGGAATGTGCTCAAGCAACTACCGGTGATATCTCTGATCCCCACAGTCTCCCTTGTGACTGTATTTAAGGCCAGGCCCTTACTGATACCACGTATATGATTCTAAAGTCCTCTCTTGCATATATGACACTTTGCTATTATATTATATATTACATGATTAATCTGCCATGCCTACGCTGAATCTAAATTTGTTCCTTCTCTAACAAGTATTCTCAGTTACAGCTATATCATTGTGTTACACTGGTCTGTAATTTCCTAGGTTTAGTATTACTATTATATATTTCTGTATAACATCGATAGAGCCTATTTCTTTTCTGTGGTGCCTCTATAGTGTTATATCGTGCCTCTATTGGGTCCTGGGCACCCAAGTTCATGTCGGTAAATGGTGCAGAGTCATGCTCTGGAGAAATTCTATACTGTGTGGGTTTTTTTTCTTACTTTTATATGTTAATCCAGAAGTTGCTTGTACGCAGAGCGTACTATTTGTTTTACTGTCATGTACCCCTATGTCTTTGTGTTGTTTGTCACTTCCCTCATGTCCTTTAGGTGCTCTTGCATTTTAATTCTTTTTATAATGTTGCCCAGTCTCTCGCCATGTCTCCTTATTGTATTTTGAAGAATGTCAGATATAAAAATTGGATCCTTTAACATTGGAGGGTTTAACTCCACTGTCAAAAGACGGAAAATGTTATTGTAGCTAACCAGGCAAGCTTTAGACTTAATTTTTGTTTATGAAACACATTTAGTTCCCGCTGAGACTGTTAAATTAAAAATGTTGAACTGAAAACTGGTGTGCGCTGCTCCCTCTACATCTAAAGAAGGAGGAGTGGTTATCTTGGCCCAGGGCTCCTTACCATTGGTAGTCTCCTCCAACCAGGTACACCCTGATACAGTGGCGGATACAGGGATACAGACAGGGGCGATCAGGGTGATCGCCCCCCTCGTAAACACACATCCACAGTTCCGTGCCATTTACTGAATCTGCATTACTTACTGATCTCACTACTGTGGTGTGGGACGGGAGAGATGATTCAGCCAATCAGAAGACATCTGTGGGTCACTTACCAATGAAAAGCCTGCATATCTCACTGTACTTCCTCATTGCTGGCCAATCAGCAGCATGCATTTGCGATGTGTGGTGGGACCTTAGCCTCTGCCATGCCGCCACATTTTGAATAACCCGCTGTCTGTGCATTGAGTGCAGTAAGTTAGCAGTGGCGGCAGTCACCATCGGGCAGCAGCAGCACCTGGTTGCAGTTAAATCAGTGCCCGCACTATGGGGGTAATTCCAAGTTGATCGCAGCAGGATTTTTGTTAGCAATTGGGCAATACCATGTGCACTGCAGGGGAGGTAGATATAACATGTGCTGCGATCAACTTGGAATTACCCCCTATGGTGGAGGGTCCAGGCTGCATGCTAAATGGGGTTTCCCAGGGTCAGTGTGTGGTGGAGCTGCGGGGCAGTGCGGTCAGCAGTAACTACAAGGTGACTATGCCTAATGCCAGTCTCTGGTTTGTCAGCAGAGCCCCCACCCATTGGTTCCTTTATTACATGTTGTTATAGTAGCTCCTCACTCACTAGGAGCTGTACACAGATTGCATTAAAATAAAAAAATAAAAATTGCAACAAAAAAACAGTATGCAGGGATCCCGGCATCTGAAAATCCCGCCGGTCAGCATGCTGACCAGCAGGAACTATTCCCACTCGTGGGTGTCCACGACACCCATAGAGCAGCAATAGAACCTGTATGGCGAGCACAGCGAGCCCGCAAAATTCTTTGTTGAGCTCGCACCCCCCTTCCTCCCCCGCCGGCCATGTAACAGCCGGGATCCCGCCATCAGTATTGTGACCGGCGGCCTCCTGACCGCCGGTCACACATCCCTAACCTCTCACAAGTGATGTGATCAGTTCAGGTACTGTACTAAGGTATATCCAGAGAGACAGGCACTGATTTCATGGACTTTTCTGCCTGTAAAACAATGATACTGCTGTATATTGTTATGTATTGGAAACAGTGGGGTCAATTCAGTTGGGTGCAATGTCCAACACTGTCCTGAATGATCGTCCCTGCATCGCAACATACAGTGCCGACAAACTGCTGGTTTAAATTGTAAATGTTATGCATTAAAGAACTCACAAAACATGGAAGATTGATTTAAATGTACAGGAAATGTCTGTCAACAAGGATTTACTGTGCTAATGATAAACAGCATAATACAGAATGTAAGGTTTAGCATTAAGTGATAGAAAGGAAATTGACAACTCTTATCTCTATTACAGTATTATTATTATTATTATTATTATTAACCAGGGGCGGATTGGTCATAGGGCTCAAATTCCTGGTAGGCTGAGGTGTTTTTGTGGCCTGTTTTGTGTGTTGTCATGTGGCCCACCCCCAGATGACAGGCAGCCACACTCAAGGCTTAACTAAGCATAGATTGCTGATTAGAGAATTTGCAACTCGAGCGATTATCGAACAACTGCGCATGCGTAGCATTCGCATTGCACACGCGAATGGGGTAATAGCAACAGAAAATACGTACAGATCGTAAACGCAATTTAGCCGCTGTTTGACTGACAGGAAGCTGGCGTTTCTGGGCGGAAACCTGACGTTTTCTGGGTGTGTCAGAAAAAACGCAGACATTTTTGGGGAGGGGTTCTGACGTCAGCGCAGACCACTTCCAGCCCATCTTAGTCGCAGATTAGTGGTAGCCCCAGACCTACTTACGTTTGCTCAGATGGCAAAGGTTCCGTGATGTTCCGGGATTTGCATATGCATCTGTGAGTGGATAGCGATCTGTGATTCATTTTCAAATTTGCAGGGGGGCGTTTTTTCTTTCTGTCAGTGCAGCATCTTTCTACTCGCAGGCAACTGCAATTTCTCAGATTAACAATCCATGCTGAATAAGGCACTCAGTACACTGCATTGTACCCATTCATTCTGTTATTCCATGTCTGCAGTACAGCAACTCTGCCATCCAGTGATGCTGCCATGGCTACACTGTATGTTATACCTCTTGTGCTGACCATGGCCCTCATTCCGAGTTGATCGCTCGCTAGCTGCTTTTAGCAGCATTGCAAACGCTAGGCCGCCGCCCTCTGGGAGTGTATCTTAGTTTAGCAGAATAGCGAACGAAAGATTAGCAAAACTGCTACTAAATAATTTCCTGCAGTTTCTGAGAAGCTCCAGACCTACTCCGAGATTGCGATCACCTCAGTCCATTTAGTTCCTGATTTGACGTCACAAACACGCCCTGCGTTCGGCCAGCCACTCCCCCGTTTCTCCAGCCACTCCTTCGTTTTTCCCTGGCACGCCTGCGTTTTTTAGCACACTCTCGGAAAATGCTCAGTTACCTCCCAGAAATGCCCCTTTTCTGTCAATCACTCACCGATCAGCAGAGCGACTGAAAAGCGCCGCACGAACACCAGAAAATCTACTAAGTTTTGTGTTAAATAACTTAGCGCACGCGCGCTGCGTACCATGCGCATGCACATTTTCCACCGAATCGCTGCGTTGCGAAAAACGGCAACGAGCGAACAACTCGGAATGACCACCCATGTCGGGCCACTTATATAAAATCTTAAAGGGCCACTTTTAGTTCCCATACCATCCCTGGTCTCAGACACAACTGCAGCAAAAGATGCAAAGAAAGCTGCAATTGTGTACAATGAGGAGGGATCCCGCCCCTCTCAACAGACCCCACCCCCTCATCAGACCTGCCCCCATTAGGGCTGCTTCCATAAATTTCCTGGGCTGGTTTTCCATCCCAATCCACTCCTACTTTTGGCTGTGCGTCAGGGAACACACCCACTTGCATTGTCACTCCCTCAACACTCCCATAATACGCCCAGTGAATGCACCATCTTTGTGTGCATTTCCAGTCACCGCCCAGGAACGCCCGTCACATTTCTGATACCGTCCATCTGAATTGCAACAGCACCTGGCTACATACAGTCTGTGTAACGCATGCACCATAGAAGTGTTTAGAAATGTTTGCATATGAACAGTTGCAGAAAATCGCTCAACTATGTCAGCATTGCATGCAGATTGTGTGCTGCTCTGAATCAGGCCCTGATGCCATAAAATGCTCTAGAAGATAATACGTATTTATTTTGACGTTTGCAGAGCTGGCGTATCTCACACTGCGTCCTACTCTGTAACGGCATATGTACCGGCTGTATGGATAGAGAACAGTAGTATACAGTATGTGCCAGGCTGCAGAGCTGGCGTATCTCACACTGCGTCCGTCTCTGTAGCGGCATATGCACTGGCTGTATGGATAGAGAACAGTAGTATACAGTATGTGCCAGGCTGCAGAGCTGGCGTATCTCACACTGCGTCCGTCTCTGTAGCGGCATATGCACTGGCTGTGACAATGCTAAATTCCTTGTCGTACAAACAACCCTTTATGAAGCTAAGAACACTGTACGCTGTTTGCTTAAGAAGTACCGTAATGGTACGCTATTGGCGTAGCGATCGCTCAGCCGTAGGCGAGACGCTCAAGCGTCACGTTCGCTCACGGCCCAGTGATCACAGGACACGTTATTGGTTATGACTAGGGGAATGATTCGCTGTAGCGTAGCGTGCGCTCGAGACCACGAGGAGGTCACCAGCGATGCAGACGCTCACAACACTATACCTTTATGTTAAAACCTTATACCAATTAAATACACTGAATACCTTAATGTGAGTACAGGGTGTAAATGCAACCTTGTGTAACCTGACTAACTACAAAGCTGCTTGAGCGTCACCGACGCTCAAGTGAACACTTAACACTATAGAAAATGCACAGATACTGGTTTAGGTTCCAAAGCCTATTAACTGTATTATATCTAATATACTTGTAAAAGGGGATAACAGTACAAATGATACACTACAATATAACAGAGACTTCCTAACCACAGAACTAAACAATAAATACAAAAAGACAATACTACTCTGACCTAAATGAAATACAATACAATACTATAATACTATGGGAGATATAAGAGAAAAAGAGGAGAGAGAGAGAGAGAGAGAGAGAGAGAGAGAGAGAGAGAGATGGAGAGAAATTGGCTCACAGAAAGACAATGATTACGGAGAGAAACTTACGCACAAAGGGTATGATCGCCTGCGCCTCGATATCCAGCTCCCGGCTATCAGCAGATAACCGTTGATGAGAGAGTGAGAGCTGGATGTGGTCGGCCTGCCTATTTATGCCCCACACACAATGCAATCTCATAGTCCCTACAATCCCATTGTCCATTGGCCGAAGGAATTCGGCCCTGCATCATAACAAAAGGTCATAGGGTGATTCATACAGGTGGGCTGTGACGATTTCCAACAGCTCAGGTGGGTGGGAAACTGGGTTTCCCGCCGCATACCTGAGTATGAGTAAATAATGGAAATGGACATAAACTTCTTATGTCCATAACTATTCGCACGAGCGATTAATACGCTCCAAACCAACACCGGAATATTGCTAATTAAATACTCTTCCGATGGGTACCAAACACTGCTGTATGATTCCTGTTAGACCCTTCGTACGATATAAAGAGGGATTCCTCAGCTCTGGGACATTGTATTTTAACCAAACTTTCAGAATCTATCAAAGGGACCATGATCTATAAACTACATTAATTGTGAAAATATGTAACGAATGAGTCGCACGCTACGACTACATAAACTCTACCGTAAATACGCATACCGCGCCTGCGAGTGCACGCTATTGCGGGTATGCGCCTCCACGGGAGAGCGTACGCACGCGCAGCGCGGACCAGTGTGCGGTGCAAATATGGCAACGTGCATTGAGACATTTTTCTGACTCTGACAGTCCACCCTTTGGCAGTCAATAATAACTGCCACAAAACATTTAAGGAGAAAAATGTAAGTCAGGGGTTAATTGATTTCCATGGTGGGGTAAGGAAGAAGAGAGGAGTAGGTGTGAAAAGGGTATGACCTAGTGAGAAAGTAGAAGCATGTGTGTATGAGTCCATGTTTGGAGGGTCATGTATCATCGTGCCGTACGTGTGGTAAATCAAGCTTCG
This sequence comes from Pseudophryne corroboree, assembly GCF_028390025.1. Taxonomy (NCBI): domain Eukaryota; kingdom Metazoa; phylum Chordata; class Amphibia; order Anura; family Myobatrachidae; genus Pseudophryne; species Pseudophryne corroboree. The sequence goes on along the minus strand of NC_086445.1, from coordinate 112,197,646 downwards.
AGGTATTGCGAAGTATACATTTGAATTCCTTCTTGTCCTGTGGTACAGGTCTGTGGATGGGCTGTCAAACTCTACCGAGCTCATTTCGGCTGTGGTTGTAACAAAATGGGGATGCACATTTTAGTTGATGATACATGAATGGGGGAGGTATGTGGTTGCTGATATCTGTGCCTGTATTCCCTATCGTCTATGTGTGTCGTTACCTGGGGGTTGTAGAGATGAAGATAAAGAACACTTACGAAAAATGCAATGATATTCTATGTCAGGGAAATGTACATCTGTCGTCGAAGTTGCTTTCGGTATCTGTTGAGAGTCGTCTTCTTTGCGCTGTATTGCTCCTTAGGCATGAGCAAATAGCTTTGTCTGAGCCATCAGATTTACAAAAAATGTTGGGCTAGCGTGAGTTTAAAAGTACTAGGGAAACTGGGGATCCATGGCAAAGTTCATCAAGTGTCCATATTTAAAGTTGTCAAATCTTCTTCTTTGGTCAATCCGTTGTCTGTATACATCTCGTCTCGTCAGCTTCCTCGTCCAAGGGGGTCTTTGTATCTTGGAGAAAAGCAGAAAAACAGGTGAAAGAAACGGACCGTATAATCGCATTTTCATCACATTCTGGTTTCTATCATTGGGTCATAAATCAAATCCAGGTTAATTACAGTTTCCTCGCTCCTCAAGCTCATCACTTTTGTACTTTGTTTGCACCTCATTAAAGCCTGCCCGCATCTAAATATCAATCCAATCGATATAACAACACCCAAGATACATAGGAGAAACTTTCCAACATCCATTATGACTCCTTGAGCCCAGTCTCCTAAACCGGAGAACCAATTTCGCGGGTTCAACCATGACACCCAACCAGTCAGCTCATTACCTACAGCAGCAAGGGTGAGATTGTGTTTTCGACGAAATTCCCACTTTAATTGCAGAATATCGTCCATCTTTTGGTCTATGACCTCTACCGGGTCCTCGGTGCTATTTGTGATATACGTGCAACACTTTATGCCGTACTGTGTTGCCAATGTAACACAATATCCGCCTGTTACTGCTGTAAGATAATTAAGAACCATCCTATGCTGAACTAGTTCTGTTTTGTAAGCTTGAAGTTCTCTTCCAGTGTATCTAAACGTGTCATCATACATTTCAGTGATATTATCTAACAAATTGGCGAGTGCGGAAATGTATCTATAATTCATCACACCTCGAGCGGTGCGAGTGAAATCTAACGCTACCAGAACCTGAATCCCGGTGGATTCATGGATAAGATCAGAGGCCGGATGCTCTAACCTTTCTGACAGTTGTCTTTTAACTCGGTGCTCGTAATGAGTGTGAGTATAAGGAGCTTGGGCACCACGGTGTATGTCCTTCATTTTGTCATGTGTAACAGTCATCACTTCAGGCAATACTTTTCCAATATAACACAATCCTTCAGAGTTTGGGGCAAGCCACTTGTACGCCTTTCTCCCGCATATGAAATATGCATCATCGGGGAGAACATATGGGACGGAGAAGGACATGACCATGTTACAAACCTTCCAGGTGAAATCTCCTGACCCTAATTCTTCCATCTGCCTAATGCACGTATCGGTTTGTACGATATGTGCACAGTATCCTGGTGATACCTCTCCAACTCTAGTAATCCTATTTCCTAGGGTATATCGATATCGGAAAGATTTTCCTCTACTGGCTATGTGGCGTACGAGCTCTGTATCTGTAGGCATTCTATCTGCTCTGTGTGAGAAGGTCATGGTGTGGTTACTCCATGACACTTCCCAATTTCCCGGTTTTCTGGGATTGGAGATGTTAAAACATAAGAGGGACCTATCCACATGGTATTGGTGGAGCTTCAAACTAGGAGGGCTGGAGATGTTAAACCTCCGGTCCACCGGTCTCCCACCACTTAGCTCAAGTACCTCCCCTAACGTTAAAGGAAATGGTACTAGCCCTGATTTACTGTGACCCTGAGGTACTTGAGAGCATACCCAACAATCTGTTTGGTTTAACACGTTACCCACTAGAGAGTGATAGTCACTCAATGGATGCCGGTCCATATGGATATTAAAACTAGATTGGCATTTCTTTATGCATCCATCTTCAACCAGATTATCACAGAGCCTACAGATACAATTTTCTTCAGCTAACAATCCATCACAATTTCTTCTATCGGATCGTTTTCTGATACTCGCCTTTGCTTGTTGGTTTGGTTGATCTTGGAAAACTACGCCTCCATCATCATAATCGGAACCCATTCCAGAACCTCTCTCGACCTCTATGGTACTCTCGCCGGAACAGACTGCTCTGGTCAACATCATGGTTAACATCAAAATCCGGATCACAGTCTCTTGGGGCAAGTCCATCTTTGAGGAGGAAATAGAGAAGAATGAGAAGGGGGAAAAAAAATTTTAAGGGAGAGGGGATGGGAAGTGGAGAAAACAATAAAAGGGAGAGGGGAGTCGACAGCTGCTTTCGGTCTTCAAGGCTCAGGTGCCGCCTCAGTCCTCCTGGAACAGACACTCTAGTGATACAACCTCTACCGTCTGTTCCTTATCACGGGACTTCTCTGGATCAGCAACCTTTTTGCAGTGGGATGAATGGACCCAAGTCTCTCTCTCAGCAACCTTCAATGCTGTGGTGCTAGTCAATAAGACCTGGTATGGTCCTTCCCATCTATCAATAAGACAACCTGAGCGTAGAAAATTTCGTATCATTACATAATTCCCAGGTTCAATGTCATGACAATTACTATCTGGTAAATCAGGAATCACCAACTTCAGATTATCATTTTGATTCCTCAACTGCTTACTCATGTTAATCAAGTATTTTACAGTTACTTCATTGTTACATTTCAAATCATCCTGAGGGTTAATCATGACATGCGGTTGTCGACCAAACAAGATTTCAAAAGGAGACAGATTAAGAGGGGACCTGGGAGTGGTTCTGATGCTATACAAAACAATGGGTAAAGCTTCTGGCCACGTCAATCCTGTCTCTGTCATTACTTTACTCAATTTATTTTTAATAGTGCTGTTCACTCTTTCGACCTTCGCGCTCGCCTGTGGACGGTACGGAGTGTGCAGCTTGCTATCAATACCCATTAACTTACACATTCCTTGAAAGACATCACCTGTAAAATGGGTACCCCTATCACTTTCAATGATTCTAGGGATACCATATCTACATACAAATTCCTGCACAATTTTCTTAGCTGTAAACATAGCGGTATTTGTAGCTGCTGGAAAAGCTTCGACCCAATTCGAGAAAACATCTATACAGACAAGTACATATTTCAAATTTCGACATGGGGGTAATTGAATGAAGTCAATTTGTATTACTTGAAAAGGGCCGCCGGCAGGTGGGATATGGGATGGTTCTGTAGGTATTGCTTTTCCAATATTCTTTCTCAGACAGGTAAGGCATGACATTGCTCTCTTACTCGCATGAGAGGAGAATCCTGGGGCGCACCAGTATGCTCTTACCAATTTGCACATCCCCTCCTTGCCTAGATGAGTCAGCCCGTGAGCTGCTTCAGCCAGACATGGAAGGTATGCCCTGGGGGCCACTGGTTTACCATGTCCATCCGTCCAGAGCCCTGAGGACTCCTGGCCATATCCCTTTGCCTTCCAGACTGCTCTTTCCTGTGTGGAACACAAATTCTGCATCTCACACAACTTCTGTGTGTTGATGGTATTAAATACCATCAACTGTGTGGTGTCTGTCCGTGTGGGGGTAGCAGCTGCAAGCTTTGCGGCTTCGTCTGCTCGGCTGTTACCAAGGGATACTGGGTCTTGACTATATGTATGTGCTTTACATTTGATAACAGCCACTCTGTCGGGTTCCTGTATCGCTGTTAGAAGCCTTTTTATGTGAGCTGCATGCGCTATCGGTGTACCAGCCGCCGTCATGAAATTTCTGAGCCGCCATAGCGCTCCGAAATCATGGACTACCCCGAAGGCGTATCTAGAATCGGTGTAGATATTGGCAGACTTACCCTTAGCCAATTCACATGCTCTGGTTAGGGCGACCAGTTCAGCAACCTGGGCTGAGTGAGGTGGGCCTAGCGGTTCCGCTTCTATGGTGTCTTGGTCATCTACGACTGCGTATCCAGTACACAAGTCTCCCGAGTCTGACTGTCTGTGACAACTACCGTCCGTGTAGAACGTGAGTTCTGCATCTTCTAGTGGATTGTCACTGATGTCAGGCCTTGCGGTAAAATTTTGGGTCAAATATTCCATACAATCATGTGTATCTTCCTTTGCATTAAATCCTCCTTCCCCATCACTCTCACCTTCCACCCTTTGTGTCTGACCAGGCACACCTGGGAGAAATGTTGCAGGATTTAATGCACTGCATCTCCTTATGGTGATGTTTACGGGGGCCATTAATGCCAATTCCCATCTTGTAAACCTTGCTGATGAGACGTGTCTGGTTTGGGCAGAATTCAATAAGGCAGATACCGCATGCGGTGTATGGATTGTGAGATTGTGGCCTAGCACGACATCTTCGCTTTTCGTCACTAGCAATGCTATCGCCGCAACGCTACGCAAGCATGTGGGGAGGGATCGCGCTACCGTGTCTAGCTGAGCGCTGTAGTATGCAATTGGCCTGCTGGCATCACCGTGTTTTTGTGTTAGTACACCTGCTGCGCACCCAGCACTTTCTGTTCCGTATAGTTCAAAGGGTTTCCCATAGTCTGGCATACCTAGTGCTGGTGCCTGCGTTAGACACTGTTTGAGTCTCTCAAATGCTGTTTCGGATTCGTCTGTATGCGAAATCCGATCAGGTTTGTTTGAGGAGACCATTTCCTGCAAAGGTAGCGCCAATATGGAAAACCCTGGGATCCAATTACGGCAATACCCACACATTCCTAAAAACGTCCTGATCTGTTGCTGGGTTTGTGGCAGTGTCATGTCTCTAATGGCTTGGATTCTATCAGCGGTCAGGTGTCTCAGTCCTTGTGTTAGACAGTGTCCCAAATATTTTACCTTAGCTTGGCATAATTGCAACTTGTCTTTGGAAACCTTGTGACCTGTGTCTGAAAGATGAAACAGGAGCTGTTTCGTATCCTTCAGGGATGCCTCCAATGAATCAGAACACAGCAGTAGATCATCCACGTACTGTATCAACACTGATCCACTCTCCGGTTGGAAAGACTGTAAACAATCATGCAAAGCCTGAGAAAATATACTTGGACTATCTATGAAACCTTGGGGTAACCGAGTCCACGTGTATTGGACTCCTCTGTATGTGAATGCAAACAAATATTGGCTGTCAGGGTGCAGAGGTACCGAAAAGAAAGCGGAGCAGAGGTCAATAACAGTGAAAAATTTGGCAGTGGGAGGAATTTGCATTAGGATGACAGCTGGATTAGGCACTACGGGGAACTGACTCTCAACTATTTTGTTAATCCCCCTTAGATCCTGCACTAGCCTGTAACCCCTCCCCCCACTCTTTTTAACAGGGAAGATGGGACTATTTGCTGTGCTGGACGTTCTTACTAGAATGCCCTGTTGTAGCAAGCGCTCTATTACGGGAAAAACTCCTAACTCCACCTCTGGCTTCAGAGGATACTGTGGGATTTTTGGAGCTATCCTACCATCTTTTACTTGTACAACTACTGGAGCTACATTTGCCATTAATCCAGTGTCCTGTCCATCTTTTGTCCAAAGTGACTCTGGTACCTGAGATGTCATCTCTTCTACTTGGGATGGATTCCTATTTGTCATAATGGAATGTGACATTAATTTTGATGGGGAGTCTAACATGTCTCGTACTTCCTGAGCGTGATTCTCAGGGATGTCCAAGAATACACCTTCAGGAGTACAATAAATGACGCAACCCATTTTACATAGTAAGTCTCTACCCAGGAGATTAGTTGGTGCCGATGCAGCCAGCAAAAAGGAATGCTTGGTATGCAAAGGCCCTATTGTAATCTCGGCTGGTTTGCTAACAGGGTAGTGCTGGACTACTCCTGTTACTCCCATGGCTGGAATTGTCCTACCAGTGGTTCTCATGCCCACTGTCGAATTTAACACTGACTTGGCCGCCCCTGTGTCTACAAGAAAGTTTAAAGTTTTACCAGCTACATTGATTGCAATCTCTGGTTCGCTTCCAAGACTGGCAATCAACTTAACTGGCTGCAGATTACAGGTATGGCCACACCCCTATTGGGTATGCTGACCTCCCGGAATCCCATTGGCAGCAACTACTTGTGGGGGAGTTAGCTGGGAACTACCAGAGGCATGCCAATCTCTGTTCGGGGGATATCTTTTTGTTTCCCCTGTATGTGGCTCAAAACTCCGCCTCTGTGGACCCTGCTCCCAATGTCGTGTGTTGTGTTGTTGTCTAGGGGGTTGAAAAGATCTTTGTACATTCTTTGTTCTACATTCTCGTGCATAGTGTCCCGGTCTGTTACAAGAAAAACATGTTATTACACTTGCCTTACCCACAGGATTCGGTGGTACATACGCAGGCTGCCTTGTGGTCAGCGCCTGTATACTTACGGACATCAACTTATCACTTTGCGACTCTCTGTGCCTAGTGATATTTCTGTCGTGATCAATAGCAGCCTCTCTCAAGCCGGACACTGACAGACCTCGCCAGCATGGTTGCGTGGTCTGAACCCTAGTCTTTAATGTTTCCTTTAAACCATCCATCAGTACAGATACTGCTACTTCTCGATGGTGTGGGTTGGTCTTAATGTCTTCTATACCAGTGTACTTTGCCATTTCTAATAGTGCCCGGTGAAAATATTCTGTTGCCGTTTCGGACTCCTTTTGCTTAATGGAAAATATTTTATTCCATTTAACAACGGCAGGGAAATACTCCTTTAGCTGTAAATTTATCCTTTTTACATTATCCTTGTTGTACACGTCTGTAAGCGGTACATCTTTATCCAATGCACAATCAGCTAAAAACTGAGTTGCATCAACATTGGAAGGTAAACAAGCTCTTAGCAGTATCTGCCAATCCTTGTTGTTGGGTTCTACAGTGTTACCTAAATCCCTGATGTATTTTTGGCTAGCAACTAAATCCTTCCTGGGGTCAGGAAATTCGGACACTATTGTTCTTAATTCCATTCGGGAAAATGGAGTGTACATGGCAATGTTCCTTATGGGAGTGGCTCCAGACACATCTGTTTTTCCATTGGGAACTGCTATTACCCTTACAGGAGCAATTCTAACAGCCTCTTCCTGTGTAGATTCTACAACTTGTGGTACAATGGTTTCAGTGTAGTGCATGGTGCCGTACTTACCCGTTGACACGACCTCACCTATCCCTCCGCTAGGGGCTTTCACTAATCTCGTGGGTGTTGCTGTGCCTACTGTGGTCTCTGCTATGGTGGCCGCAAGAGAGAGAGCTGAAATTGTTGCCGAATCTTCTTCTTGATCACACTCCTGAGGAAGGTTCAAAACAGGGTACAACTTGCACGGGTTAATACTTGCATGAGTTATTTGGTTAACATCATTAACATTTACAGTGTTACTAAGAGTTTGTGTTTTACAACCCAGTGCGTTTCTCTCCGCAATCAACTTCTCTCCTGCAATGTATGGTGGAGGAGGAGCTGTGGCAATCAACTTCCTGACTGCCCCAGATCCTGCCGCCAGAGCCAAACCTCTCTGTATCTCACCTTCCTGGTGCCATAACTGTAAACAATCATGATGCTGAATTCGTCTCTTTGATGATTTTACGAGACATATCCTCCTCCTTAAATTTTGTAACACTTCTGGACTGAAGCTACCTATTCTTGGGAATTTGTCCCTGTCTTGTACAGTCATTCTCTCCCATTCATCACATAAAACCTCTGTGTGACTACCGTATTTTTCACACATTACATATCGTGCCGACCCAACTGGTCGGTTCTCTGAATCAACCCGAACCGAGGTTGATCGCCCCCTACCTGAACAAATGGCCCCCATAATCTGCAGGCGTTGCTTATTCCTCCTTGGATCTTTATCTCAAGGTTTTCAGCGAACCCTTACAAATAAACCAAGATGTCCTTGGGCAGGCCGGCGGTGGTGGTTTATCAAGTACCCCACTTACTTCTCGCCCACGTTGGCCAGTACTGCAATCACTGTAACCAGAGCTGCTGTACCCAACCTAGGGCCCCTGTGAACCTTTATTTACTGGGGCGCGTTCCCCAGCAAGTATCGGTTGTTGGATAGTTCCTGAGTGACCAGCGAACTTCCCTTCCAAAAATAAAAAATTACACAAATCACGTCAGAATGTACAAATAGCGTTTGTGACCACTTTACTCTAATGGTATTAGGTCAGATTACTAACTACTGCACACAATTACGTGCGGTCCAATCGTTCAGTACACGAGCACTACTTGTCATGTACTGAAAGATCAATGGAATCGATGTTTCCGGCCGCGATTCCTTCAGCAAGAGCTTGTATGGCCTATATGGGTTCTGCACCAACACCCCAGGCGTTGTGCCACTGGACTTTTATAGCGGACCTCTTTGTCTATTTTACCTGTTACCTTATGACCTCCTGGTCTGTTACCTTATGACCTCCTGGTCTTGTTACCTTATGACCTCCTGGTCTTGTTACCTTATGGTCCGCTATACTCTAATGCTCAAATATTATTTAACCAGGGATGCCTCCCTAGCCACCGTATATGTCACTTACACGTATGTCCCTTGACGAGTACCCGGCTTTCCTTTTGGTTCCACCTTAAAGTTATATAAACTTTTGTATACAAAACACACTCACTCAACACATGTACACTTTGTTTCTATATCTATTTCTGCGCAGAAATTGTCTTTAGGCCAAAAGTGTTACCAATTAGGAGCAGGATCTGTTAAACTAAATTTCAGATTTTTTCCAAAAAATAGATTTGCGTTATTTACCGCGTCGCGTTATCTACCGCTGTGCGTTAATTATCGCCTTTGCGTTACTTCACTTTATCACAGCTTGAGCTACGTGGGCATAACCGGACGCTACGTTGCGTAATGAACGCTGCGTGCGTCTGCCTTTTGGATTGCGTACGCTAGTCTTTGTTAGCGACACGTGTACGCAATGCAAAGATCCACCGTAACACAATATATATACTTTTATCAATGTAAATGATCCCTGATCATCTACCGCAATCCACACTGACTGCCTTATCTCCTAGACAAATCGTGTGTTGTTCTATACTTTAACTATTACCTTTACTATGAAATAACAGCAAATCTCTTTTTAGCACTTTCTATCAACTATAAAAATTGGCAAACAGGAATAGTGATATACGAAATTTGAAAAAGAAATGCAGATAAATGTATGCGTGCGTGTATACGCAAGACAGAAGAGAAATAAAACAGTTTTAAAAGACACAAGCGTTTTGTTCTTACTTCCGGTTCCCGGATTCCTTCAGCACTCTTTATCTAAGCGAAGCAGACGCTTATCCCGTCAGCAACTGCGAGACAACCTCCCACCCTTTGCTGGGGGGATAATGTCTGCTGATCTACCTAGTGCAGATATGAGAAGGATAGGACGAGTCCCCAATTGACAATGCTAAATTCCTTGTCGTACAAACAACCCTTTATGAAGCTAAGAACACTGTACGCTGTTTGCTTAAGAAGTACCGTAATGGTACGCTATTGGCGTAGCGATCGCTCAGCCGTAGGCGAGACGCTCAAGCGTCACGTTCGCTCACGGCCCAGTGATCACAGGACACGTTATTGGTTATGACTAGGGGAATGATTCGCTGTAGCGTAGCGTGCGCTCGAGACCACGAGGAGGTCACCAGCGATGCAGACGCTCACAACACTATACCTTTATGTTAAAACCTTATACCAATGAAATACACTGAATACCTTAATGTGAGTACAGGGTGTAAATGCAACCTTGTGTAACCTGACTAACTACAAAGCTGCTTGAGCGTCACCGACGCTCAAGTGAACACTTAACACTATAGAAAATGCACAGATACTGGTTTAGGTTCCAAAGCCTATTAACTGTATTATATCTAATATACTTGTAAAAGGGGATAACAGTACAAATGATACACTACAATATAACAGAGACTTCCTAACCACAGAACTAAACAATAAATACAAAAAGACAATACTACTCTGACCTAAATGAAATACAATACAATACTATAATACTATGGGAGATATAAGAGAAAAAGAGGAGAGAGAGAGAGAGAGAGAGAGAGAGAGAGAGAGAGAGAGATGGAGAGAAATTGGCTCACAGAAAGACAATGATTACGGAGAGAAACTTACGCACAAAGGGTATGATCGCCTGCGCCTCGATATCCAGCTCCCGGCTATCAGCAGATAACCGTTGATGAGAGAGTGAGAGCTGGATGTGGTCGGCCTGCCTATTTATGCCCCACACACAATGCAATCTCATAGTCCCTACAATCCCATTGTCCATTGGCCGAAGGAATTCGGCCCTGCATCATAACAAACGGTCATAGGGTGATTCATACAGGTGGGCTGTGACGATTTCCAACAGCTCAGGTGGGTGGGAAACTGGGTTTCCCGCCGCATACCTGAGTATGAGTAAATAATGGAAATGGACATAAACTTCTTATGTCCATAACTATTCGCACGAGCGATTAATACGCTCCAAACCAACACCGGAATATTGCTAATTAAATACTCTTCCGATGGGTACCAAACACTGCTGTATGATTCCTGTTAGACCCTTCGTACGATATAAAGAGGGATTCCTCAGCTCTGGGACATTGTATTTTAACCAAACTTTCAGAATCTATCAAAGGGACCATGATCTATAAACTACATTAATTGTGAAAATATGTAACGAATGAGTCGCACGCTACGACTACATAAACTCTACCGTAAATACGCATACCGCGCCTGCGAGTGCACGCTATTGCGGGTATGCGCCTCCACGGGAGAGCGTACGCACGCGCAGCGCGGACCAGTGTGCGGTGCAAATATGGCAACGTGCATTGAGACATTTTTCTGACTCTGACAGCTGTATGGATAGAGAACAGTAGTATACAGTATGTGTCAGGCTGCAGAGCTGGCGTATCTCACACTGTGTCCGACTCTGTAGTGGCATATGCACTGGCTGTATGGATAGAGAACAGTAGTATACAGTATATGTCAGGCTGCAGAGCTGGCGTATCTCACACTGTGTCCGACTCTGTAACGGCATATGTACCGGCTGTATGGATAGAGAGCAGTAGTATACAGTATGTGCCAGGCTGCAGAGCTGGCGTATCTCACACTGCGTCCGTCTCTGTAGCGGCATATGCACTGGCTGTATGGATAGAGAACAGTAGTATACAGTATGTGCCAGGCTGCAGAGCTGGCGTATCTCACACTGTGTCCTTCTCTCTAGCCAGATGCATTGGAACGGGAGGGGGAGGGGGGCAAGGGGGCAGATTGACCTCCCCAAACATGATGGAGGCGCGGGTGCAGGGGAGCTCTCACTTTCGGATCGCCGTGAGCGGCTTCACCTTTAAAAGTAGTGTGCTGTCCCAGGGTGCGGTGTCCCTTCTTCTGTACTAGCCGGATGTCTCTTCACTGATGCGCTACTGGGAGGAGGCATGGCTGTGGCCCCGGAATGTTCCATCAGACTCAGCATGGCCACGCCTCCTCCCAGTAATGCATCAATGAAGAGACAGCCGGCTAGTACAGAGGAAGGGACACTGCACTCTGCAACAGCAGACTATTTTTAAAGGGGAAAATTCTTACAGGGATGCGGAAGTATGCGCTCCCCCACACTGAGGGGAGGGGGGATATGGGGTAGAAGGAGAGGTGACCGGCACCACAGCAGAGGTGCCAAAATTAAATTCTAACTTCGTCCTCCCCCACCTCCAACGTGAAATCATTCTGGCGCCCCTGTCTGGAGCGGCATATGCACTGGCTGTATGGATAGAGAACAGTAGTATACAGTATGTGTCAGGCTGCAGAGCTGGCGTATCTCACACTGCGTCCGTCTCTGCAGCGGCATGTGCGCTGACTGTGTGAATAGAAAACTAAGGGTATATTTAATAAAGTGTGGGTTTTTAGAAGTGGAGATGTTGCCCATAGCAACCAATCAACTTCTAGCTATTATCTTCTAGAAGATGCTAGATAAATGACAAATAGGGGGGTATTCAATTGTTTGAAAATTCATTTGGATGTCTGTTTTTTCCTATCTAATGGACAGGAAAAAACAGACACCCAACCGACTTTTCAAACAATTGAATATCCCATAGAATCTGGTTGCTATAGGCAGTAGAATACAGTATAAAAATCCAGTAGAAAACACTAGTAAACTATACAGTATTTTTCTGGTTTATTGCAGGACCATTGTTTAGGGCAGTGATAGCCAACCTGATACACTTTGGGGGCCACATTGGGGGGCCCTCTAACCTTTATAAGGGCCGCATAAAGAGATACTGTGATAAAGATGATGCTATGTCCTGCTAGTATGATGGGGATCAATGACAGATATAAAACTGGACTTATTTGAAAGGTGTATTTAAAAAATAAATAAATTATAGATTATGCTTCTAATGTCTGGTCACACCCCTTAGTGGGCCTCTGTGATCGCATGGCCCTGGTGGTGCCTTCATGCCCCTTTCCGACACTGTTTGCATATACAGCAGTTTTAAATAATAAAGCCAGGTAATGCATGTGATGCTAGTGTATTAGAATGCTTAATATTTGTAGAAACTCCCTTACTAATCTGTGTAAGCCTGAATCTTCAGTGATGGTCCCTAGGACCAGGGGGATGCTGGGAAGTGGGTGGTCCAGTGTGCAGTGTGTCTGGAGTTGGTGATGGAATAAACAGCACAGCAGTGAACTCACATGTCTCTGTATCCTTATGACTGGCTTTACAAACATGAACAAAACATGGTGTCAGAAGAAGTTTAACTTGGACTGCTAGTGCTCTCAGAGTGTGAAAGAATCTTGCAGAATTCTGTAAGGCTGTGATACTCAGTGTCTGCAAAGCCTGCCATGTGCTCCTCTCTTCAAACAGTGAGTAACCATGGATAAACTGGCTCCTCCAACCGGCATGCTGATGTCTGGTAACTTGTCTGAAAACTGGAAAATATTTAAGCAAAGGTTTAATATATATCTTGCTGCATGTGGAGCTGATACAGAGGCTGACAAAACGAAGGCATCCATTTTCCTCAATGTGATTGCAGAGGATGTGCTGGACATTTATAATAGTTTTCAGTTTGATGAGGGGCAGAATATGGTGCTATCTTCTATAATGCAAAAGTTTGAAGATTACTTTGTGCCAAAGAAAAATGTGACATATGAAAGATATAAGTTTTTCACATGTGATCAGAAGTCTGGAGATGGATTTGATCAGTATGTTACAGAGCTGCAATCACTCAGTAAAACCTGCGAGTTTGGTGATTTAAAGAATTCACTGATTAGAGATCGTATTGTCTGTAGAATACCTGATAATGGACTCAGAGAGAGATTGCTGAGATAGCAAGACCTAACACTAGAAAAGGCAGTGACTATGTGCAGATCTGCAGAAATAACTAGATTTCAAGCCAAAAAGCTACACAGGGAAGTTGATGCTGCTGTCCATGTAGTGCAGAAAACAGAGCCAAGCAAACCTCCATTCTCAAGAATGAAGCAGTCTAAGCCACAGTCTAATAAGGAAATGTGTAGTAGATGTGGAAATGCTCACAATCCTAAAATGTGCCCTGCTTATGGTAAAACCTGCATGAAATGTGGTAGACTTAATCACTTTGCCAAATGCTTTAAAATTAAAAGGGAAACAACCAATGTGCATGCTGTTAAACAGAGGAATTCTTTGTGGATTGCATTGAACTTTGCAGTGCAGATAAGAAAGAATGGATTGTCCCTTTAACTGTGAACGAGATTGTCATTCCCTTTAAGCTTGATACTGGCGCGCAGGTGAATTTAATATCGTTTCAAGACTATAAGACTTTTAGAGTAAAACCTAAAATTCATCCAGCCAAAGTGAAAGTTACAGGGTACACTGGGGAGGAAATTCCTGTGAAAGGTACATGCTTAGTGACACTGAAATATAAGGGACAGCAGTTTAAAACATCTCTACTGATTGTGGATAAAAATGTGCAACCGATTCTAGGATTAAGTTCCTGTGAGAAACTAAGCTTGCTAAAGAAAGTTTTTATGGTGACATCACAAGTAGAAGATGACTGCAAATCAATGTTTACAGAATACAGAGACTTGTTTGAAGGTCTCGGTTGTTTGCCTGGAGAGCATAAAATAAATATAGACACGCAAGTTTCTTCAGTGATACACCCCTGTAGAAAAGTGCCGTTTGCGCTGAGAGAAAAACTGAAACAAGAGTTAAATCGCATGGAAGCCTTGGGTGTGATACAGAAAGTTGATGAGCCTACTGAATGGGTAAGCTCCTTAGTAATTGTTGAAAAGAAAAATGGACAACTCAGAATATGTCTAGACCCCAGAGATTTAAACAAAGCTATTAAACGAGAACATTTCAAACTACCAACCAGAAATGAAATCATGTCGCAATCTGCAGGAGCAAAATGGTTCAGTAAATTGGACGCATCTTCAGGATTCTGGCAAATGAAGCTAAATGAGGCCAACTCAAAGCTTTGTACATTTAATACACCAGAAGGTCGATACAGATTTCTTTGACTACCATATGGAATATTGTCTGCTCCAGAAGTATATCACAAAAAGATACACATGATTTTTGAACATATTCCAGGTGTTGAAACAATGATGGATGACATTATTGTCTGGGGATCTACAAAGGAAGTACATGATTCTAGATTGAGACAAGTAATGGAACTTGTCAAGAAAGTGAATCTAAAGCTAAACAAGGACAAATGTGAATTTGGCGTGAATACATTTACCTTTATGGGCGACGTGGTCTCAGATCAAGGTGTAAAACCAGACCCAAGGAAAATATCAGCCATAGTGAACATGGAACGTCCTAACAACAAAGACGACGTCAGAAGATTCATAGGAATGATTACTTACTTAAGAATGTTTATTTCTCAACTCTTTGAACGAACAGCCTCTCTTAGATGGTTGTTGGACAAAGATAACGAGTGGATGTGGTCACATGAACAAGAAGAAAGTTGGCAAAACTTGAAACAGATCATTACAGAGCAACCAGTGCTAAAATTCTTTGATCCTGCGAAAAGAATAAGAATTTCAGCAGATGCTTCGCAATTTGGCCTAGGCTCAGTGCTGTTACAAGAACATGAGGATACATGGCAACCAGTAATCTATGCATCAGAAGCACTGACAAGTGCTGAAACAAGGTATGCTCAGATAGAAAAAGAACTTCTAGCGATCACATATGCATGTGAGCGATTTCATCAGTTTGTGTATGGTCAAACATTTACAGTGGAAACTGACCACAAGCCATTGGTAGCTATCATGACTAAATCATTACATGACTGTCCCATGAGAATTCAACGAATGCTTATCAGACTACAGAAATATGATGTACACTTGCTGTACTGTCCCGGCAAATACATGTACATTGCTGATACACTTTCTCGTGCTGTGTACAAAAGTGAAGGTTCCAAAAGTCTGATGGATGAAGAGATAGAAGCCTATGTTAATTTGATCGTAGCTTCTCTACCAGTGTCTCTTGCAAGACAAGAACAGATTAGGAAAGAAACTGAGACAGATGACACAATGAAAGTGTTGAAAGATATCATTCTGAAAGGTTGGCCAACAGAAAAACATGCGTGTCCAATGTCTATCCATGATTATTGGATGTACCGCAGTGACCTTACAGTTGTCGATGGTATTATTTACAAAGGCAATAGGTTTGTCATACCTGCACGACTAAGAAAAACTATGCTGTGCAAGATACACGAAGGCCACTTAGGAGAAGAAAAATGTAAGCGGAGAGCGCGTGAAGTTATGTATTGGCCAAGAATGAACCAAGACATAGCACATACTACAGCTACATGTGAATTATGTCTTACGTATAGACCGAAACAACAAGTCGAGCCACTTAATCCTCACACAGTGCCAGAGAGACCGTACCAGAAAGTTGGCGCAGATTTGTTTGATTGTAATGGGAAAACGTACATTGTCGCGACTGATTATTACTCTAACTACCCTGAGGTGTAGACAATACATACAACTACTAGTATAGCCGTAATCAATTGGATGAAGTCAATCTTTGCAAGGCATGGTGTTCCTATGGAAGTGTTCACTGACAATGGTCCTCAGTTTTTCAGTGCTGAATTTAGACAATTTGCTGATGAGTGGGAATTTGTCCATACTACGTCAAGTCCCCACTATCCACGCTCAAATGGGCTGGTGGAAAGTTCAGTAAAAACTGTAAAGTCTCATGAAAAAAGCTCAAGAAGGTAAAAAAGATTTCTAGAAAAGTCTTTTAATCTACGGCAGTACACCTTTACAGAATGGACTTTCTCCTGCACAAATGCTGATGGGAAGGAGGATTAGAGCAAATCTCCCAATACATGATGAACTGCTTAATACACATAACTCAGTGTTGGTCAGACTGAGTAAGAAACGTCAACAGGCGAAACAGAAATTGTTCTATGACAGACAAACATAAAGCTTATCTGATCTAAAATCGGGTGACCAAGTCCATCTCAGAGATCACGAGAATGGTATTTGGGTGCAGAAGGTATTGTGCAAGCACAAGTAGCACCAAGATCTTATACTATACGTACAGAGGGTGGATTTAAGATCTCAACCTAACCATAATGAAGACAACATGACTGAAGAATACCCTTCATCTGACATGTATGATGATCCTGATAATGGTGAACCAACCACGATTCTAGAAAGGTCCAACATGGTCGATGAAACACAGACTGTGTATGAAAGACCCAAAAGGGAAATACGCAGACCTGAGAGACTCATTGAAACGTGTTAGATGATGTTCTTAATATGACGTTGTTAATTGTTGCATTGAAGCGTACAGGGCTTATCTTTAAAGAAAAGAGGATGTGATGTTAGTGTATTAGAATGCTTAATATTTGTAGACACTCCCTTACTAATCTGTGTAAGCCTGAACTTTCAGTGATGGTCCCTAGGACCAGAGGGATGCTGGGAAGAGGTGTAGTATGGTATGCCGGCGGCCGGGCTCCCGGCAACCAGCATACCGGCGCCGGGAGCCCGACCGCCGGCATACCGGCAGTGTGGCGAGCGCAAATGAACCCTATGCGCGCCACGCTATTTTATTCTCCCTCCAGGGGGGTCGTGGACCCCCACGAGGGAGAGTATATGTCGGTATGCCGGGTGTCAGGATTCCGGCGCCGGTATACTGTGCGCCGGGATCCCGACATTCGGCATAGTGAAGACCACCCCTGGGAAGTGGGTGGTCCAGTGTGCAGTGTGTCTGGAGTTGGTGATGGAATAAACAGCACAGCAGTGAACTCACATGTCTCTGTATCCTTATAACTGGATTTGGATTTACAAACATATGAACAAAACAATGCACACATCACCCATGCTGTACTGTATATACATGTTATAGCATTGTCCAGTTGAAGACTGTTGCTAGTTACAATGGTAAAGCCCTCACTGGGAATGTAGGTAATATTTCATCCAGGCTTTCCGCACATGTGTTCCTCATGTGGTTAGCATCACACGTTATGTAGCTGGCTTTAACCTGACTCTAAAAGCAGTGCTGAAATATCTCAGATTAGCAGTCACCAAGGGCCAGCCTCATGATCTTTTGATAAGACCATCCCTCCATAACTTCAATAAAAACACTGCTCTCATTGGCTCTGCCGGCCATAAACGCGCATATTAAACTGTCACTTGCTGTTGATATTTTATAAGATACTTTTCAGAAATCCCACAGCACGTGTGCCTGATTTTACTAGGATGGGCTAGTATGCTTGATAGAAACCAGATTGCAGCGTAGACATAATATCTGTGTAACGCCTGCATTTATTCCCCTTATTAAAATAATGTGTTAAGAATAGTCATTTAAACGTAACAATTATTTTCCACTGTTTAATATATAAAATCAATGTTTAAGTATCACCGCATGCTAGGGAACAAAACCGATCTTTAAGAGACACCAGAGAAATAGGGTCCCTTCCACCTGCTCCCACACTGCAACCACCAGGCATTGTGAATGATGCAGTGAGGATATGAGAGATTGTTTCATATATTTTTATATTCATGAAGATTTGGGGGTCTGTTCATGAAGCAGTGAAAAGAGTGGAGAAGTGAGCTTGTGGAGAAGTTGCCCATGGCCCATGGCAACCAATCAGCTGCTCCATACAATTGTATAGTATGCAAATTACAAATGTTACTTCAGTGCTGATTGGATGCCATGGGCAACTTCTCCACTGGCTCACTTCTCCACACTTTTCCACTGCTTCATGAATAGACCTCTTTGCATGGAACATAGGTGGTCATTCCGAGTTGATCGCTAGCTGCATTCGTTCACTGTGCAGCGATGACGCAAAAAAAACGGCACTTCTGCACATGCGTATGCGGCGCAATGTGCATGCGCGAAGTAATATTACAACGACAGATGTAGTTTCACACAGAGTCTAGCGATGCTTTTCAGTCGCATTGCTGGCCGCAGAGTGATTGACATGAAGTGGGCGTTTCTGGATGTCAACTGACCGTTTTCAGGGAGTATTAAAAAAAAACGCAGGCGTGCCAGGAAAAAAACAGGCGTGGCTGGGCGAACGCAGGGCGTGTTTGTGACGTCAAAACAGGAACTGAACAGTCTGCAGTCATCACAAGCGCTGAGTAGGCATTGAGCGACTCTAAAACTGCACAAAAAAACTTTGCCGCCGCTGTGCGATCCTTTCGTTCGCACTTCTGCTAAGCTAAAACACACTCCTAGTGGTAGGCGGCATAGCGTTTGCACGGCTGCTAAAAACTGCTAGCGAGCGAACAACTCGGAATGACCACCCTAGGTTGGAGAATTACTGCATGGGTGCATAGGCAGAAATAACCCACACATCTTATTTATAATCTTCCTGACCTGGTGCAAGAAAGAGGAGCTACTGGAGCAAGTCCACCAATATGGAGGAATGTGCCCACAATCCCTCCAGCAGTGGGGTAGTTGACGATGTTATGAGGTCTCTCTGTGGTCATACACCGCCAAAACAAAAATACGTGATATATAAGGTAAAGGTAATAGCCTGTGACTTACAGGTTTTGTCAAGATCCTGTTGAGTCTGGCCAACATGCGCAGTTCAGACCTGATCGGCTGCTGTGCGAAAACACACAGTATCGATCAGGTCTGAATTAGGCCCATTGTACGGGTGAGGGAGGTAGAGGGAGAGGTATACATTAATCCTTATAACATACAGGTCTTCCTAATGAAAACAGGAATCATAGCCCATAGAGTATAAGCAGCTGCATCATAACTCATATATAATACTGTATTTGCAGGAGTATAAGCATATAGGGGGAGTCAGAAATATACAGCATCAGCCCTTTGACTCGAGAGAGATAAAGTGGGGAAGTTGTCTATAACAACTGTTCAGCTTCTAATACCCCTTTTTACATCAAACTCCCGGGTCTGACATGAGATTTGGAAGAGTTCCAAACCAGGTCAGACCTGGGACGACTCCATTTTCTGGGTCAGAGCCATTTATACACGGCACATGGGTGCAGAAGTGCCAGTCTCAGCAGCAGCATTCTCCCCACCATAGATTTCTGCTCCGCCCCCCTGATGTTACTGGCCCCGCCCCTGGTTCAGTGTCATTGCAGTAGGAATCATGAAGTTCAGCTGTGTTTTGTGTGCAGTGCAGTCAGGTATGAAGATCTCCCCAGTTGTGAACTGTAGACGGATCAGATGGTCTGGGTTACCCGTGTACACTGCCACTAAACCTCCTACTGGCTGAGGGGTTTCACTCCCTCCTGACAATGAACCATTCTAAACAACATAACAATATAATAACGACACGGAGACATGTATTTTGGCAGAAAGTTGTTAGCTATTTATTGTTAATCTAAATAACTAGATGAAACCTGCGATAAAATGAAATTAATATGAATATTAATAAAAAGAGTATGGTGGCCAGAAAAAAGAACGGCTGAAATCCAACCACAAAAACCCCAAGCTAATTAAATCTAAACCACTCCAAATCACAAAACAAAGGTATCCACTCAACCTTCATCTTGACTACCCGCCCTGAAGGGTGATGACGCTGCCCCCTGAAGGGTGGTCCAGCAGATATAACAGTCAACGAAGGAGAGTGCACCTAAACAGCACCAAACCGACTAAAAACTGTGACTAACAACTCAAAAACGAGAACCTGCCGCTCTTTTCCGCCAACAGTGAAAGGCTCTTCTTAAAGAGGCTTCGCACCGCCACCATACCCACAACCCAAATGATCCAAAACCGAAAACAGATCCTCCAGAAAAAACACCAATCCTTCCTGCGACAAGTGCACACCATCGGCCCAAAAAAGGTAATCATACCGATACCTGATCCTATCATGGCGAACCACTGCCCCACTGTGAGCCAAAACCCACTTCGCCACCGCCGCATTCACCTTTTTTCTGGCCTCATCAATAGGCCGACCATCTGGCACTCCCCGCCAACACAATCTGGGCACTATGAAAGAAAAAACCAATGTACAATGAGGCCAGGCCATGGCAATACTAGACAAATCCTTTATCATAGAACATCTCAAATCTAGAGATGTCCTCTTACCCAAATCATTACCCCCTAGATGCACCAACAAAACACCAGGGACACATGCACCCTAGCCTGGTCCAATAGTCTACCTTTTAGATCCTGCCACAACATACCGCGCCAGCCAAGCCACCGAATACCACGAGCCCGTGGAAAAAACTGCGCCGCCTTGGATGCCAAAAACCTGGCCGCCCAGTACACGTAGGAGTGACCAACTACCCACACTGTAAAAACATCCTCCTCCCAACCTAAAATGAAGGAAATGACATAAAAATAAGTTAGTAAATTAGGCCGAAAGGAATGCAAACCTACAATGAACCTGAAGGATCTGCCAAAAAGAAAAATGTATTTTTGAATACCACGGCCTGGCCGTGCAAACAAGCTTCAAGCCAATCGAAGCGAACATAAAGACACAATGGGAAAGGCATAAAATCAAATGAAAACAGAAAACTTTCAAAAGAAAATGTGGAGGGGGGGGGGAAGGGGGAACACAGATAAACTCAGCTGGAGGTGAAACTTAAAAAACCTGCCGAGGGACTTTAAATTGGAGTCCAATTAGCCGAATTAGAATTGAATGAACCGAATTCAGTCCGTCGGGTCAGGCAAAAAAGTGAAAAATAACTCCAGACCCCCACTGCCAGCAGCGGCGAGTAGCTAATCCCTGAGTAGGAATGAACAGGGGATAACACACAAACATACTGGACATTAACCTACTTAACAATTGAACAAATAAGTTGCAAACGGCTGCAAAAACTCCATAACCTATAACACCGGGCGAATATACCGTTTGTAGCTGGAAGACTTCCACCGGCTCAACGATTGGATCTCCCTGACAGAAAAAACGGCCGACGCGGCCGACGTAGACGCCCCGATCCGAAACGAATGCGTGCCGAAAGCTGCGGGTGAAAGGCCCACGCCGGACAGACAGCGATTCAACATCCACTGAAACTGGTATCTCGTCAAAGGCAACCCGTTATAATGCAGCAGCCAAGACCCCTTCACGGAGGGCCGAACTGACGCATATCGGGCCGCCAGCAACACCGGGCAAATGCGATCGTCCAAAGACGAGACCAAGGTAACCCATCGACCTCTACCTAACTGATCCGTCTTAGATCGCCGCAGCCTACACAGCAAGGACCTCTCACCCACAACTACATCCTCCCGCAGCATGGTCGAATCTTTCAACTTCGACGGCGCCACCAACTCTGAAATGCGAAAAGCCCCATGATACGCCATGGAAAAAGCTAATTCGAATAACAAAGCCTCAAAACTTGAAGAAGCAACTCCGGCAACCGCCCCAATAACCGCCGGCAGAAGGGCCGCATCAATCGGGCGTCTCCTATCAGACGACGTCGGGGCCAACCTCGCCCAACCTTTAAGAGCCTTCACAAGGAGGGAGCTCTTGGTAACGTCAGGGAGACCCTTGAGCTTGGTGAAAAAGGAAATCCCCGCCAAGTACCGTGACACAACTGCTCTAGACCTACCAGTGACGAAGAGTTGCCAAATAAAAGAAAGCATCAGCCGATGCCCACTCTTACCTTGATCCCCACGTCCGCGAGCATACTCTTCCCATTCACTCCAAGCTTGGCTGTAAGCCTTAAGCGTAGTCGGAGCCAATGACCGCATCGCTAATCCCTCCAGGCCGGACCGATCACCTGCCAAACATAATCGGGACAGCGGATACCAAGAGAATCAGCCTCAGGTGCCAAAACTCGAAATCTCTCCCACTACCCGCGTGACAAGGCGTCGGCAATTCCATTATCTTCCCCGGGAACGTGCAGCGCGCGAAACCAAACATTCCAACGCAAACAAGCCAACACAAGCTGCGCCAGTACTCTCAACACTACCACCGACTTCGCCCTCTGGTTGTTAATCGCATGCACCACGCCCAGATTATCGCATCTGAACAAAATGCTGCGATCAGCCAGACGCTCTCCCCACACTTCCAACGCCACCATAATTGGGAAAAGCTCGAGCAGCAACAGATCCTTAGTGAGACCATTACTAAACCACTCCTCAGGCCAAGAAGCCACACACCAAGACCCGTCGAGATAGCACCCAAACCCCGAAGAGCCTGCCGCATTGGTAAAAAGCTGTACATCAGCATTGTGAACGACCGGGGTCATCCATATCCGCACCCCGTTGAAATCCTCCAAGAAAGCGGCCCAAACAGCCAAATCTCTTTTAATCTCGGAAGACAATCGAACGAAAAACCCTGCCCATCGGGATGACCCGACAAGCAAAGTTCAAAAGGCCCAACAAGGATTGAGCCTGCCGCAGCGTGACCTTTCGCAATGACAAGAACTGCCCGATAACTTCACGCAGCTTGGCCACCTTGGCCTGAGGAAGGCGACACGAACCTACCCCCGTATCAATTTCGATATCCAAATATGATAAGCAAGACACAGGACCTTCAGTCTTATCTTCAGCCACTGGCACTCCGAAATGATAAAAAAGCGCTTTGATGCTAAATAACAGCTCACTGCAACGATCCGAATCCGCCGGCCCTACACACAAGAAGTCATCAAGGTAGTGCGCCACCCCGTGACCTCCCGTGGAAAACTCCACGCACCAATGCAAAAAGGTGCTGAACTTCTCGAAATATGAGCAAGAGACGGAACATCCCATCGGCAGACACTTGTCAATGAAATATTCCGACCCGATACGAAAACCCATAAAACGGAAAGACTCCGGATGTAAGGGAAGCAACCTAAAGGCCGACTCCACATCAATCTTAGCCATCAGGGCACTCGAACCGTAAGCCCGCACAATCCCAAGAGCCTCATCAAACGACTGGTAAACCACCGAACATTGCTCAGGAGGTATCCCATCGTTGACGGATGACCCCGATGGGTACGACAGATGCTGAATGAGCCTAAAGGAACCCGGAGTCTTCTTAGGCACCACCCCCACTGGGGAAATAACCAGATCCTCCAGTGGGGGGCGCGCAAACGGACCCGCCGTTCTGCCCCAACGAACCTCTTTTTCAACTTTCTCCCGTAAAACTAACGGAAAAGCGCGAGCTGACTGAAGATTTCGTGAGGCCTGCACTCGCACTTCGCCCGCAACCGGTAACCGGAAACCAAACTGAAAACCTTTAAACAAAAACTCTGCGACCTCCTGATCTGGATACCATCTAAGCCATTTGGCCATAGTATCCAGCCTGACTGGCGTCGGAGCCCTACTGAGCACCCCCGCCGCCGGCGGGTTTTCCTGCTCCTGCCTTTCCTGACCTTGGTGCCTGTCGATTCCCTCGAATACAGTTCGAGGCCGGGTGAAATCCACTGCATCGCAAGCATAAGTGTCGAAAACGACACCTACGGCCCAATGAGCATGTCGAATTATTGTACGCAAAGCATTTCCCTCTCGCTTGCGACTGGCCAAAACCTCGACCTGCAACCCCCGCCTTCCTACCAGCCGCAGCTTCCGACCCGGCCCCCTGCGCCATGGGCCAGCCTGCTGAACATACTCCCCCGTGCCCCGGGGCTCTTTCGAATCTTGCGTAGCCCGAGTGACGTCCAGCCACATCTCAACGTCCTTACACCCGAAATCGATTACCCGCAAACAATCCTGTTTGCGCCGAAACTTTTCATCATATATGTGCCACTCCGCTCTCTTGGACGTTCGCTGCATGTCGTGAATAAGATGAATATACCGGATGATATTCATATGCTCATCCGGTCTATCCTCTAAATAACAGGCGGCAAACACACAAAAACCAGCCAGCCAGTTATCATATGACCGAAATGCGTCGGTCCCAATGCCTCCCTTAGCTCTAGCCGCCTTGAATTCCTTCTTTTCATCCTCCGTCAGGACACAAATATCCACATACTCACCCTTACTGATCTTCCTACGGCAGCTATCACGCAGACCCCGTAACACTGCCGTATAATCGCAGTGGACTACTCCTGGCAGCTTACGCCGCTTCTTAGCCCTGCGCTCGCTCTCACTCAGCCGCTTGCACCTCTTCCGACGTTCGTGCTGCACGGCCGCTCTCTTTGCGTACTTAACCGCGCGCTTTTTTGCCCTCGTCGCGCTACTAGCCTCTGACGCGCCTGAAGACAAGGAAGAAGAAGCTGACGTACTGCCAGAAACAGTATAGCATGAGGAGGCCGAGGATAACTCCCCTGCCTCGTCAACAACCGAACTCGACACCTCATCTGATGCCTCAGACTGCGTCGACTCCTCCGCTTCTGCTGCGAACACATCAAAGTCTTCGTCTTCTTCCCCATCCGCGTCTCCGGGTCCATCTGAAAAAGAAGACACTACACGGGCCGAAGCCGAAGCCCCCGAAACAAGCGACCCGGTAGGATCAACGGCATCCCGCATCACCCGCCGGCGCGAAGCCACCGGTCGTTGACCGCCCCACTGCGCCGCGGCCTCCCCCAAATCTTGGCAGGCAGGCACGATCCGCCCCGCCGCCGATCCCGACGGAACGGCGGGAGCCGCGCCGCGCGACGGAACTCCCCGCAACCTCGGGGGATACAGCCGCCACCAGCGGAGCTAACGCAGCCGCCACTGATGACAGTGCAGATACTAAATCAGCCGCGTCACCCTGCTCCCCTAATACATTCCAGCCCCTGCCCGACCTATCCTGACGCAAAGCCTCCTGCTCACCCCGTCTCCCACCTTGTTGCCTGGGGGGTGACCCAGAGGACCCCCAATCAACAGCATCATAAAACCGCGCAGCGGACCTGTGGCCCCGGTCCATGGACCTAGCTCCGCCCACTGCACGTACCAACCCCCTCTCCCCATGACCACCGCCACTCAAATGGCCCTGGCCCCCACTAAAGCCCCTGTAAGGTAAGGGGGAGAATTGATGCCGGGAGCTAACCAAACTCCCCCCTTCAGGACTCAATTCATGCCTAAAGCGCAGGGAACGCGCGTCCCTGCACTCAGTGCCGCCCGACTCCCCCCCTGCCGCTCCCGTCTGAGCACAGGCTCCGGCTCAGCGCGAAGCGACAGGGGAGAGCTGCACACAGATGTCGCTGCACGCCCCCGTGCGCCTGCAGACTCCACACGGCGGCGCGCAATAGCACGGCGTGAGGGCGCGCGACCGCGCACCCTCGCACCGCGGACATCGGGAGAGGAACCCGCAGCTCGAGGCTCGGCCACGGCACCTCCCCGCCCGCTTGCTGCCCGTCGTCCGCCCCGTCGCCTACGCCCGGCAATTGGCTCCAGGTCCGCCCGCGGCGGCAGGGCCGAACCATCCTCCACGCGAGCGCGCAGCAGCAACCTCAGGCCCTACTGGTGCCCCGCCACTACCGTCATCTGAACGGTACCGTGCGGGGGCCCGGGGGGAACGGTGGGGCCGAGAAGCGGTGGCCATCAAAGGAGGGGTACCTCCACGGGTGAGGAATAGCAAAATGTACACCTAGTAATAACGCTGTGAGAGAGGGGGAAAGAAGCAGGATAAACTCAACTCTATAAAACCCACTCTAAGATGCCAGTACAAACTACCCTACTGGGCACCCACTAAACTTTTCCACAACGACAGAGGCACTCACCAGCCTGAAGGCAAATTGAAAGAGACAAGGTACCACACAGAACCAGCCCAATACAACCACTGACACCACCTCTCACTTTCCCTGATTGGCTGTAGACCATCATACCATCCTGATCCACCCCCAGCCCAGGAGGTTTAACTCTCTCCATTCCAAGATTGTCATTCTGTTCCCCTTAACTCGGGTCCTTTCCGGGAACAATCCTGCAAACTAGCCGGATTGGATTGCTGGGCCACTGGACTCGGGTTAACCCTTTTCCACTGAGCAGCGACCCGAGTTATCACAGCAATAACCTGCTGCAGTAAAAGGGGTATTACTGTAATGTTATATCCTGTGCAAACTAAATGATCACTAAAAGCTGGTTGGTTGCTTCCTACGGGAAACGTCTCCACTTTATCTCTCCCATATATTAACCTCACTCTGTACCACAGTATAACAATAATCTTCAGAATATGATTACAGAAGTCTAATGGATTAAACAGGCAAAAGTTAAATGTGTTCTGACTAAGTAATCTCATTATATTGCAGTCTCTGCAGCTAGCTCATGCTTTTAATCAAGTCCTCAATGACGTTTTGTTATGTCACTGGAAAGGTTTGTAGTGTAGCTGTATAACAATGTGGTGTCAGATGTGTTTAAATTGTGTCACAAAATATTTGCTCGGTTTATAACCATCGCTGTTTATTAAATTAGGAGAAGGGGTTTTATAAATAAAGGCCTTATTAAAGGAAACAGAGGTATCTGTTACTAATTACAGATCATACTTTTACTGCCGCCTGCAGCACATAACAATTTGTTTTACAATTGCTTCACTAAAATATTAATTTGATTCTCTGGGTTACCAGCATATATCAAATAGTATAACCTCTCAAGTATTGATATTTAATTCCAATGAAATTTAATTACCTGGCCATATTTGATGTAATTAGCATGTTGTGATAAGGTTAGCCTCAGGCAGCAGACAATATAGGATGTTCTGTATCTGGGTTAGTTATTGGGCCTAATTGAGAGTTGATCGCAGCAGCAAATTTATTAGCAGTTGGGCAAAACCATGTGCACTGCAGGGGGGGGGGCAGATATAACATGTGCAGAGAGAGTTATAGGCCCTACACACTGGGCGATTTGACGGCAAGATTTGAACGATCTCGTTCATTAATGAACGAGATAACGTTCATATCGTGCAGTGTGGAGGCACCAGCGATGAACGATACGTGGCCCCGCGCTCGTTCATCGCTGGTGCCCTGTCGGCTGTGCATGCAGGCCAATATGGACGATCTTGTCCATATTTGCCTGCACTTCTATGGAGCCGGGTGACGGGGGGAGTGAAGAAACTTCACTTCCCCCATCACTGCCCCCCCCCCCCCCCCCCCGCCGCCGTGTCGCCCGTCTGCCGTATCCACCGTCGGGCAGCTCGGCGGCGGATCTATTAATGTGTAGGGCCCTTTAGATTTGGGTGGGGTATGTTCGAACTGAAATCTAAATTGCAGTGTAAAAATAAAGCAACCAGTATTTAACCTGCACAGAAACAAAATAACCCACCCAGATCTAACTCTCTCTGCAAATGTGATTTCTCTAACGTCCTAGTGGATGCTGGGGACTCCGTAAGGACCATGGGGAATAGACGGGATCCGCAGGAGACTGGGCACTCTAAGAATGATTTAGTACTACTGGTGGGCACTGGCTCCTCCCTCTATGCCCCTCCTCCAGACCTCAGTTAGAATCTGTGCCCGGCCAGAGCTGGGTGCTTTTAGTGGGCTCTCCTGAGCTTGCTAATAAGAAAGTATTTTAGTTAGGTTTTTTATTTTCAGAGAGCTTCTGCTGGCAACAGACTCTCTGCTACGAGGGACTGAGGGGAGAGAAGCAAACCTACTAACTGCGGCTAGGTTGCGCTTCTTAGGCTACTGGACACCATTAGCTCCAGAGGGTTCGAACACAGGAACTGACCTTGTCGTCCGTTCCCGGAGCCGCGCTGCCGTCCCCCTCGCAGAGCCAGAAGACAGAAGCCGGCAGAAGCAAGAAGACATCAAAATCGGCGGCAGAAGACTCCTGTCTTCACATGAGGTAGCGCACAGCACTGCAGCTGTGCGCCATTGCTCCCGCATTACACCCACACACTCCGGTCACTGTAGGGTGCAGGGCGCAGGGGGGGGCGCCCTGGGCAGCAATTAAGTACCTCCTGGCAAAAGCAGCTTATATACAGTTGGACACTGTTATATGCTTGAGCCCCCGCCATTAATTTTACACATAATCGCGGGAGAAGCCCGCCGCTGAGGGGGCGGGGCCTTCTTCCTCAGCACTCACCAGCGCCATTTTCTCTCCACAGATCCGCTGAGAGGAAGCTCCCCAGGCTCTCCCCTGCACGATAGAGAGGGTGAAAAAGAGAGGGGGGGCACATAAATTTGGCGTAAAAACAATATATACAGCAGCTACTGGGTTAACACTAAGTTACTGTGTGATTCCTGGGTCATATAGCGCTGGGGTGTGTGCTGGCATACTCTCTCTCTGTCTCTCCAAAGGGCCTTGTGGGGGAACTGTCTTCAAATAGAGCATCCCCTGTGTGTGTGGTGTGTCGGTACGTGTGTGTCGACATGTCTGAGGTAAAAGGCTCCCCTAAGGAGGAGATAGAGCAAATATGTGTGAGAGGGTGTCTCCGTCGACAACGCCGACACCTGTTTGGATATGTGTAAGAGCTGAGGTGAATTTATTGCACAAAAGATTAGAGAACAGACAGGAAATCTACCCTTGTCTGTCCCTATGTCACAGAGACCTTCAGAGTCTCACAATGCTCACTATCCAAAATAATAAACACTGATATCGACACAGAGTTTGACTCCAGTGTCGACTACGATAATGCAAAGTTACAGCCAAGATGGCTGAAAGGTATTCAATATATGATTATTGTAATAAAAGATGATTTGCATATCACTGATGACTCATTTGTCCCTGACACAAGGGTACACATGTTAAGGGGAAGAAAGCTGAGGTAAATTTCCCTCCTCTCATGAGGAAAAAGAGCGGGAATCTCCAGACAAGAGACTGCAGCTTCCCACAAAAAAATTCTCAAGCAGTATCCTTTCCCCACTAGGGCCAGGATGTGATGGGAATCTTCCCCTAGGGCAGGGGTGGGGAACCTCAGGCCCGAGGGCCATATAAGGCCCTCAAAGCCACTTGATCCGGCCCGGCCAGGCTCACCTAAACGAGAGGAGATGCCGAGTGCCCACTGAGATTTTACCACCAGCGGGCGCCCGGCTCCTCAGCAGCAGCCGAATGCAGGAGCTCACTCCTGAGCTCCAGCTTCTGGCTTAGGCAGTGTACATGTGTGGCTGTGCGGCGCTATGGGAGAGACGTCATGACATCTCTCCCATAGTTCCGAGGAGAGGGACGGCAGCGGTCCGGAAGCAGGAGCAGGGCTGGTGAGCATTGTATTTTTTTTTTCTTTCTTTTAATGTGTGTGTGTAAAAGGCACTACTAGGGGGCATATTTAATGGGGCATAACTACAGGGGGCAAAACTACAGGGGACATATCTAATGGGGCATAACAACTGACTGGGGGCAAATCTAATCGGGCATAACAAGTGACTGGGGGCAGGCTAATTTTTAAGTTGATAATTTTTGTATGGCCCCCGAAGGATTTTATAAATATCCAAATGGTCCTTGGTAGAAAAAAGGTTCCCCACCCCTGCCCTAGGGTGTCCCGTTTGCACAGAAGGTAGCACTAGCTATTCTCAGGGATCCTGCAGATAGCGTGCACATTCTAGTATACTACTCAGACCGGAGATTGTGTCGGCATGGGTTTATAGCGCTGTGGCAGCGTGGACAGGTACCTTATCAGCAGAGATTGAGACCCTAGTATGCATATATATATATATATATATATATTGTGACAAGAACACTGGGATAGTGTTTGAGGGCAGGTATATTTGTCCCAGGTTCTTGTCTTACATGTTTTAGAAAATGTTAACTTCTAGGAAAAATGCTTTTTGTTTTGTCTGAACCTTTTCAGTTTGCTGTAAAAGCTGGGTAAAGGCTCTGAGAGAGAGATAAGGTGAGTTCTAGACATTGGGCCCAGTTCGGGTCTTTGGCCTCACAGAGGGCTAATCAGGGTTTCAGCTGTGTAAGAGTGATATAGTGCTTCTAACCTGATTAGTATGGGCAGACTGCCTGGGAAGGCTGCAGGATCTGTGTGTGTGAGAGACACGCTTTCTGATGCAAGTGAGCTATACAGTATGTACTGAAGAACTCTGTGTTTTGTTTAGTGACAGTTAGGAATATCTTATGTTTAGTTAGTGCCGGACAGGCAAGGTATTTTTATTTTGGGGTTTGTTTTATTTTCTGTTTCAATAAAACTGGCCGGGGTCAGTTGTACCAGAAACTGGACTTGTGTTGTTCCTCAGCTGCTGCGTGCTGCCATATTCCCCAGGAAAAGGCACCTTGCACCCCTACAGTGTTACAACTTGGTGGAGAATGCGAGCAGGCCGTTCTGCGCATAAGTGAAAGCAGCAGCTTTGTGAGGCCTGCAGAAAATGGTGGTTTATGGAGATACAGCCCAGTGTGAAGTTACTGAGACTCACCCCTGAGGGTTTGATATATGTCCTGGGTGAAAGCAGCTACAAAGCCGCCTGAAAAATCTGTTGACATGGAGGATCTGCTTAAAGCCTTGCTGCAAGCTACAGCGGCTCAGCAGGAGGCCAACCGACAGCAGCAGGTGGCAATGGAGGAAAATTGGAGACTACAGCAGGAGGCCAACAGACAGCAGCAGGTGGCAATGGAGGAAAATATAAGACAGCAGGTGGCAATGGAGGAAAATAAGAGACAACAGCAGGCAGTTGTTGATGAACTTTACAGGCAACAGCGTCAGGATAGAGAGGCCTTAGCAGAAGTGGTGCAGAGACTTGCAGCTCGGGTTGGAGATGTGGCCGTCAGTGCTCCAACCAGCTCTAGTTCTATACGAGCCAGTCACTTCCTGCAGAAAATGACAGAGGCTGATGATGTGGAGGCCTATCTGACCACGTTTGAAAGGACTGCCGAGCGTGAGAACTGGCCGAAAGCACAGTGGGCCAGTCTGCTGGCACCTTTCCTGTCAGGTGAGCCCCAAAAAGCTTACTTTGATTTAAGCCCTGCTGAGGCTCGGGACTATGATAAACTAAAGACTGAGATCCTGACCCGCCTGGGAGTCACGCTGTCAGTACGAGCACAACGGGTGCACCGTTGGCTGTACGCCATGGAGAAGCCTCCGCGCTCCCAGATGCACGACCTTATTCAGCTAACAAAAAAATGGCTACAGCCAGAGACATTAACTGGTCCCCAGATGGTGGAAAGAGTCGTCATGGACCGCTACTTGAGATCTTTGCCCATGGTCCTGCGCAAGTGGGTGAGCCATGGAAACCCGGGTACTGCTGACCAATTAGTGGACATGGTAGAGAGGTATTTGGCAGCAGAGGAACTACTGATGACCACCCAGCAACCCATAGATCCTCGACAGCGCCCTTCAGTAAAGACTGGTAAGACTGTTCCGTGGGAAAACGTTGCTGGGCGGTTAAGAGAACGCAAGGCTGGAGAGACTGTAAACACTGGCCCTGGAAACAGGCCAATGTGGCTAGAACGGTCTATGCTGCCCAAATGGGTTGATAATCGTGTGGTTAAATGTTTTAGGTGTGGTATGCCAGGTCATGTTATTGCCAATTGCCCAGTCACGCAAGAACCCATGCAATGTGATGCTGCCTTTGAATGTCGCAGAATGTCTTTCTTTGCTAGGTTAGCCTGTACTGTGGTACCTTCACCTGAGCTGGAAAAACAAATGTGTGATGTGTTCTTAGAAGGTAACCGGGTAGAGGCCTTGCTAGATTCAGGAAGTTTAGTTACCCTCGTGAAAGCTGGGTTAGTGAACCCCTTAAAGGTCCAGCAAATACCTATTGGGGTAACTTGCATACATGGGGATACCCAACATTATGCCACTGCTGAGGTGAATATAGAAACTTGTTGTGGGTCAGCAATGGTTAAAGTGGGACTGGTCCCTACCTTGGTGCATGAGGCCATAATAGGGAGGGATTTTCCTCATTTTTGGAAACTGTGGGAATCACGGTTATCAACAGATGTGAGAAGTAAAAAGCCAGTTGATAATACCGGTGATTTTATGGATGTACGTGGGTCTTCGGAACTTTCTGGCCCTTTGCCTTTTGCTAGTTTGGCTGGGGAAGTGACAGATGGGGAGTCCAGTGAGGACCCTCTTGCCGGGAACAGAGACATAGTAGTTAGAACTGAAAGCGTGCCTGACCTGGAGGTAAAGAAGGATCTGTTTGCGTCTGAACAGTTAAAGGATCCTACCTTAATAAAGGCTAGAGAGAATGTTAAGATTGTTAATGGGGAACCTGTGGTACCAGGTGACAGGGTTACGTATCCCCACATGGCCATCTGTAATGAGCTCTTGTACCACATTGTCAAAAGGGGTGAGGATGTGGT
Source organism: Pseudophryne corroboree (assembly GCF_028390025.1). NCBI lineage: Eukaryota > Metazoa > Chordata > Amphibia > Anura > Myobatrachidae > Pseudophryne > Pseudophryne corroboree. The sequence goes on along the minus strand of NC_086445.1, from coordinate 112,165,144 downwards.
GGAACAGCTGGTAGTTCCCCAGCCTTATCGGAGAACGGTACTAGATTTAGCTCATAGTCACGTTACCGCAGGACACTTAGGGGCAGAAAAAACCACTGAAAGAGTTTTACAAAGGTTCTTTTGGCCAGGGGTTTATAAAGAAGTGTCTGAATATTGTTCTTCCTGTCCTGAATGCCAGTATCATGCCCCTAGACCCCATTTCAGGAGCCCACTAGTTCCCATGCCTATTATAGAGGTCCCGTTTGACAGAATAGCCATGGATCTCGTGGGGCCCTTGTTAAAGTCTGCTCGGGGCCATCAGTATATCCTGGTAATTATGGACTATGCCACTCGATATCCTGAGGCTGTCCCTTTACGCACTATCACAACCAAGGCGATAGCTAGGGAGCTGGTGCAGGTATTTAGTAGAGTGGGAATACCAAAAGAAATTTTGACTGACCAAGGTACTCCATTTATGTCAAGGATCATGAAAGAATTGTGCAAGTTATTTAAGGTCACTCACCTCAGGACGTCCATCTACCATCCCCAAACTGACGGGTTGGTGGAAAGGTTTAATAAAACATTAAAAAGTATGTTAAAAAAGGTTGTTGAGAGAGATGGGAAAAACTGTGATTGTTTGTTGCCCTACTTGTTAATGGCCATCAGAGAAGTTCCTCAGTCCTCTACGGGGTTTTCTCCATTTGATTTGTTGTATGGTAGACACCCCAGAGGGCTGTTGGATATTGCCAAAGAGACGTGGGAAGGACAGCCCACTCCTTATAGAAGTGTTATTGAGCATGTAACACAAATGCAGGATAGGATTGCAGCCGTGGTACCTGTTGTCAGAGAGCACATGGAACAGGCCCAAAGTGCTTAACAGAGGGTCTATAACCGGAGTGCCAAGATACGGGAATTTGCTCCTGGAGATAGAGTTCTTGTTTTGGTACCCACTGTGGAAAGCAAATTCCTAGCTAAATGGCAGGGTCCATTTGAGATTAGGGAAAAAGTGAATGAGGTTAATTACAAAGTATACCAGCCGGGAAAGAGAAAACCCGAACAGATCTACCATGTTAACTTAATCAAACCCTGGAAAGATAGGTTGTCTCTGTCAGCGGAGCCTTGCCCTTCGGTGTCTTCACCCCGGTTGCTTCCCGCAGTGAAGGTGTCAGAGACATTATCAGCTGATCAGAACAATCAGGTTAAAGAATTTCTCATCCAAAATAGGGAGGTATTTTCAGAGCTGCCTGGCCGAACGACCATAATAAAACATGACATTGTCACAGAACCAGGGGTCAGGGTTCATTTAAAGCCATATAGGATTCCTGAAGCTCAGCGAGAAGCTATTTCTAAGGAAGTTAAAACCATGTTAGAACTTGGAGTCATAGAGGAGTCTAACAGTGAGTGGTCCAGTCGCATAGTGCTCATCCCGAAGCCCGACGGTAGCATACGCTTCTGTAATGACTTTCGTAAGTTAAATGAGGTGTCCAAGTTTGACGCATACCCCATGCCCCGTGTGGATGAGCTTGTAGAAAGGCTGGGAACAGCCAGGTTTCTCACCACATTGGACCTGACCAAAGGTTACTGGCAAATACCTTTATCTGATAGCGCCAAAGAAAAAACAGCCTTTTCGGTTCCGGAGGGGCTGTACCAGTATAAGATGTTACCCTTTGGGTTGCATGGGGCTCCAGCAACCTTTCAACGGGCGATGGATAAAATTTTGAGGCCCCATAGAAAATATGCAGCTGCCTATTTGGATGATGTGGTAATTCACAGTACAGACTGGGGGTCCCATTTGGTTAAAGTACAAGCAGTACTGGACTCAATCAGAGAGGCAGGGTTAACTGCTAACCCAAAGAAGTGCTGCCTCGCAATGGAGGAGGTCAAATACTTGGGCTTCACCATAGGCAGAGGTCTGATTAGGCCCCAATTGAATAAAGTTGATGCTATTCAAAACTGGCCTCGTCCAGTGAATAAAAAACAGGTAAGGGCTTTTTTGGGAATTACTGGGTACTATAGACGGTTTATTCCTAATTTTGCGACCACAGCGGTGCCGTTGTCAGACCTTACCAAAGGGAAGCAGTCAAATGTGGTGAAATGGAACCCTGATGCAGAAAAGGCGTTCCAAGCGTTAAAAGTGGCTTTGTGTTCACAACCGGTGTTGATAACACCAGATTTTTCAAAAGAATTTGTGGTACAGACAGATGCCTCAGAGGTAGGGATAGGTGCTGTGCTGTCCCAAACCAGAGATGGGGACGAACACCCTATCATTTATTTGAGTAGGAAACTCAATGAGCATGAAAAAAGGTATGCCATTTTGGAAAAGGAGGCTTTGGCCATTAAGTGGGCACTAGATACCTTGAGATATTACCTCTTGGGTAGACAATTCAGACTAGTGACAGACCATGCCCCTTTAAAATGGATGTATGTAAATAGAGGCAAGAATGCTCGTGTAACTAGATGGTTTCTAGCGTTGCAGGACTTTAAGTTTACTGTCGAACATAGACCGGGAACACAATTGGCCAACGCAGATGCATTGTCTCGCATCTTCTGTTTGGGGGCTACAAGTGTTCCGGCCCCTAGGTCGAAACAGGGGAGGGGGATATGTGACAAGAACACTGGGATAGTGTTTGAGGGCAGGTATATTTGTCCCAGGTTCTTGTCTTACATGTTTTAGAAAATGTTAACTTCTAGGAAAAATGCTTTTTGTTTTGTCTGAACCTTTTCAGTTTGCTGTAAAAGCTGGGTAAAGGCTCTGAGAGAGAGATAAGGTGAGTTCTAGACATTGGGCCCAGTTCGGGTCTTTGGCCTCACAGAGGGCTAATCAGGGTTTCAGCTGTGTAAGAGTGATATAGTGCTTCTAACCTGATTAGTATGGGCAGACTGCCTGGGAAGGCTGCAGGATCTGTGTGTGAGAGACACGCTTTCTGATGCAAGTGAGCTATACAGTATGTACTGAAGAACTCTGTGTTTTGTTTAGTGACAGTTAGGAATATCTTATGTTTAGTTAGTGCCGGACAGGCAAGGTATTTTTATTTTGGGGTTTGTTTTATTTTCTGTTTCAATAAAACTGGCCGGGGTCAGTTGTACCAGAAACTGGACTTGTGTTGTTCCTCAGCTGCTGCGTGCTGCCATATTCCCCAGGAAAAGGCACCTTGCACCCCTACAGTGTTACAATATGTATATATAGAGATATATATATATATTAAAGATGCTGTCTTAAGTGATAGGTATATATATATATATATATATATATATATTAAACATGCCCAAAGAGACTTGAGTATACTGGGTCCTAGAGTCAAAGCTATGTCGATTTCTGCTTGACGTGTCCTGTAGAATATGCAATGGACAGATGATGCCGACTTAAGAGGCATGTAGAAGGCTGAGGATTGTGTGGAGAAGGGTTCTCGTACCTGGTCTCCACAGCTATAGCTGGTAATTCTGATATTTTGCCTTATATTCCTGCACAGCCTAGGATAGCACGACATTATCAAATGCAGCCTTTCGAATAAAGAAACAAGAAAGTCCGAGGTGCGTCCTTTCTTGCCAGAGGCGGGGGCAGAGGAAAGAAGCTGCACAACACAGCTAGTTCCCAGGAACAGAAGTCCTCCCCGGCCTCTACAAAAATCCACCGCATGTCGCTGGGGCTCCACAGGCGGAGCTAGGCCCGGTGGGGGCACGCCTTCGTAAGTTCAGCCACAAGTGGGTTCACTCCCTGTTAGATCCCTGGGCAATAGATATTGTGTCTCAGGGATACAAGCTGGACTTTGAGAAGATGCCCCCTCACCGACGGCCCTGCCGGCTTCCCCCCACGAGAGGGAAACAGTGTTAACTGCACTTCATAAATTGTATCTTCAACAGGTGGTGGTCAAGGTTCCCCTCCTTCAACAAGGAGGGGGTTATTATTCGACCATGTTGTAGTCCCGAAACCAGACGGTTCGGTCGGACCCATATTGAATTTAAAATCCCTGAACATATACCTGAAAGGGTTCAAGTTCAAGATGGAATCGCTAAGAGCGGTTATTGCAAGCCTGAAAGGGGGAGATTTTATGGTGACTCGGGACATAAAGGATGCATTCCTTCATGTCCCCATTTATCCACCTCATCAGGCGTACCTCAGAATTGCGGTACGGGATGGTCATTACCAATTTCAAACGTTGCAGTTTGGTATCTCCACGGCCTTGAGAATATTCACCAAGATAATGGCGGAAATGATGGTGCTCCTGCGGAAGCAAGGTGTCACTATTATCACGTACTTGGACGATCTCCTCATAAAAGCGAGATCAAGAGAGCAGTTTCTGAACAGCGTATCGCTTTCTCCGGAAGTGAAACGGCAACACGGCTGGATTCTATATATTCCAAAGTCGCAGTTGGTTCTTACAGCTCATCTGCCTCTCCTAGGCATGATCCTAGACACAGACCAGAAAAAGGTTTATCTCCCAATAGAGAGAGCTCAGGAGCTCGTGACACTGGTCAGGAATCTATTAAAACTAAAACAGGTGTCAGTGCATCACTGTACTCGAGTCCTGGGAAGGAGGGTGGCATCATACGAGGCCATTCCCTTCGGCAGGTTCCATACCTTCCAATGGGACTTACTGGACAAGTGGTCCGGATCACATCTTCGGATGCATCGGTTAATCACCCTATCCCCCAGAGCAAGGGTGTCTCTCCTGTGGTGACTGCAGAGTGCTCACCTTCTTGAAGGTCGCAGATTCGGCATTCAGGACTGGGTCCTGGTGACCACGGATGCAAGCCTCCGAGGGTGGGGGGCAGTCACAAAGGGAAGATATTTCCAAGGGCTGTGGTCAAGGCAGGAGACTTGCCTTCACATCAATATCCTGGAACTAAGGGCCATATACAACGCCCTAAGTCAAGCGGAGACCCTGCTTCGCGACCAACCGGTTCTGATCCAGTCAGACAATATCACCGCAGTGGCTCATGTAAACCGCCAAGGCGGCACAAGGAGCAGGGTGGCGATGGTAGAAGCCACCAGAATTCTTCGCTGGGCGGAGAATCACGTAAGCACACTGTCAGCAGTGTTCATTCCGGGAGTGGACAACTGGGAAGCAGACTTCCTCAGCAGGCACGACCTCCACCCGGGAGAGTGGGGACTTCACCAAGAAGTCTTCACGCAGATTGCAAATCGACGGGAACTGCCACAGGTGGACATGATGGCGTCCCGCCTCAACAAAAAGCTAAAAGGGTATTGCGCCAGGTCAAGGGACCCTCAGGCGATAGCTGTGGATGCACTAGTAACACCGTGGGTGTTCCAGTCGGTCTATGTGTTTCCTCTTCTTCCTCTCATACCAAAGGTGCTGAGAATTGTAAGAAAAAGAGGAGTGAGAACAATACTCATTGTTCCGGATTGGCCAAGAAGGACTTGGTACCCGGAACTGCAGGAAATGCTCACAGAGGACCCATGGCCTCTGCCTCTCAGACAGGACCTGTTGCAACAAGGGCCCTGTCTGTTCCAAGACTTACCGCGGCTGTGTTTGACGGCATGGCGGTTGAACGCCGGATCCTAGGGGAAAAAGCCATTCCGGATGAAGTTATTCCTACGCTGATAAAGGCTAGGAAGGACGTGACAGCAAAGCATTATCACTGTATATGGCGAAAATATGTTGCTTGGTGTGAGGCCAGGAAGGCCCTACAGAAGAATTCCAGCTGGGTCGATTCCTGCACTTCCTACAGTCAGGAGTGACTATGGGCCTAAAATTAGGGTCCATAAAGGTCCAGATTTCGGCCCTATCCATTTTTCTTTCAAAAAGAACTGGCTTCACTGCCTGAGGTTCAGACGTTTGTTAAGGGAGTGCTGCATATTCAGCCCCCTTTTGTGCCACCAGTGGCACCTTGGGATCTTAACGTGGTGTTGGGTTTCCTGAAATCCCACTGGTTTGAGCCACTTAAGACTGTGGAGCTAAAGTATCTCACGTGGAAAGTGGTCATGCTGTTGGCCTTAGCTTCGGCTAGGCGTGTGTCAGAATTGGCGGCTTTGTCATGTAAAAGCCCCTATCTGGTTTTCCAGATGGACAGGGCAGAATTGCGGACTCGTCCGCAATTTCTGCCAAAGGTGGTGTCATCTTTTCATTTGAACCAACCTATTGTGGTGCCTGCGGCTACTTGTGACTTGGAGGATTCCAAGTTGCTTGACGTATTCCGGGCTTTGAAGATTTATGTAACCAGAACGGCTGGAGTCAGGAAGACTGACTCGCTGTTTATCCTGTATGCATCCAACAAACTAGGTGCTCCTGCTTCAAAGCAAACTATTGCTTGCTGGATCTGAAACACGATTCAGCAGGCTCATTCTGCGGCTGCATTGCCGCATCCAAAATCAGTGAAAGCCCATTCCACAAGGAAGGTGGGCTCTTCTTGGGCGGCTGCCCGAGGGGTCTCGGCATTACAGCTTTGCCGAGCTGCTACTTGGTCGGGTTCAAACACATTTGCAAAATTTTACAAGTTTGATACCCTGGCTGAGGAGGACCTTGTGTTTGCCCATTCAGTGCTGCAGAGTCATCCGCACTCTCCCGCCCGTTTGGGAGCTTTGGTATAATCCCCATGGTCCTTACGGAGTCCCCAGCATCCACTAGGACGTTAGAGAAAATAAGATTTTACTCACCGGTAAATCTATTTCTCGTAGTCCGTAGTGGATGCTGGGCGCCCGTCCCAAGTGCGGACTTTCTGCAATACGTGTATATAGTTATTGCTTTATAAAGGGTTATGTTATGTTGGCATCCATTGGTTGATGCTCTGTTGTTTGTTCATACTGTTAACTGGGTAAGTTTATCACAAGTTATACGGTGTGATTGGTGTGGCTGGTATGAGTCTTACCCTGGATTCCAAAATCCTTTCCTTGTAATGTCAGCTCTTCCGGGCACAGTTTCCTTAACTGAGGTCTGGAGGAGGGGCATAGAGGGAGGAGCCAGTGCACACCAGTAGTACTAAATCTTTCTTAGAGTGCCCAGTCTCCTGCGGAGCCCGTCTATTCCCCATGGTCCTTACGGAGTCCCCAGCATCCACTACGGACTACGAGAAATAGATTTACCGGTGAGTAAAATCTTATTATCTGCCCTACCTGCAGTGCACATGGGGGGTAATTCCAAGTTGATCGCAGCAGGAATTTTGTTAGCAGTTGGATAAAACCATGGCCCTCATTCCGAGTTGATCGGTCGCAAGGCGAATTTAGCAGAGTTACACACGCTAAGCCGCCGCCTACTGGGAGTGAATCTTAGCTTCTTAAAATTGCGACCGATGTATTCGCAATATTGCGATTACTAACTACTTAGCAGTTTCAGAGTAGCTCCAGACTTACTCTGCCTGTGCGATCAGTTCAGTGCTTGTCGTTCCTGGTTGACGTCACAAACACACCCAGCGTTCGCCCAGGCACTCCCACCGTTTCTCCGGCCACTCCTGCGTTTTTTCCGGAAACGGTAGCGTTTTCAGCCACACGCCCCTGAAACGCCGTGTTTCCGCCCAGTAACACCCATTTCCTGTCAATCACATTACGATCGCCGGAGCGAAGAAAAAGCCGTGAGTAAAAATACTTTCATCATAGTAAAGTTACTTGGCGCAGTCGCAGTGCGAACATTGCGCATGCGTACTAAGCGGATTTTCACTGCGATGCGATGAAAAAGAACGAGCGAACAACTCGGAATGAGGGCCCATGTGCACTGCAGGGGAGGCAGATTTAACATGTGCAGAGAGAGTTAGATTTGGGTGTGGTGTGTTCAATCTGCAATCTAATTTGCAGTGTAAAAATAAAGCAGCCAGTATATACCCTGCACTTAAACAAAATAACCCACCCAAATCTAACTCTTTCTGCACATGTTATATCTGCCTCCCCTGCAGTGCACATGGGGGGTCATTCCGAGTTGTTCGCTCGGTAAATTTCATCGCATCGCAGCGATTTTCCGCTTAGTGCGCATGCGCAATGTTCGCACTGCGACTGCGCCAAGTAAATTTGCTATGAAGTTAGGTATTTTACTCACGGCTTTTTCTTCGTTCAGGCAATCGTAATGTGATTGACAGGAAGTGGGTGTTTCTGGGCGGAAACAGGCCGTTTTATGGGCGTGTGGGAAAAAACGCTACCGTTTCTGGGAAAAACGCGGGAGTGGCTGGAGAAACGGAGGAGTGGCTGGGCGAACGCTAGGTGTGTTTGTGACGTCAAACCAGGAACGACAAGCTCTGAACTGATCGCAGATGCCGAGTAAGTCTGGAGCTACTCAGAAACTGCACAGAGATGTCTTTTCGCAATATTGCGAATCTTTCGTTCGCAATTTTACTATGCTAAGATTCACTCCCAGTAGGCGTAGGCTTAGCGTGTGCAAAGCTGCTAAAAACGGCTTGCGAGCGAACAACTCGGAATGACCCCCATGGTTTTGCCCAACAGCTAACAAAATTCCTGCTGCGATCAACTTGGAATTACCCCCATGGTTTTGCCCAACTGCTAACAAATGTGCTGCTGCGACCAACTCTGAATTACCCCCATAGTGTTTCACTTCTTTTAAATATTACACAGCCAAAGGCTTCTTGTTTTACCCGATGTGGTCATTAGAGTAAAATATACAGGAACTAACTTTTATATAAAATCCATAGCACACATCTATCTATCTATCTATCTATCTATCTATCTATCTATCTATCTATCTATCTATCTATCTACTAAGTTGGGAACAGTTTACTGATGGGCAGTATTAATTTATGAGATATAGAGATCCTGATTCACAGCTAATGACTGATTATCTCAAATGAAAATCTTGATTGAGTAGTTTAGGTATATTGAAAAAGTATGATTCGTGGAACTGCACATCCCAGCAAGTTGTACTGCATTTGCTGATTATCTCAAATGAATATCTTGATTGAATATGAATAGTTTAGGTATATTGAAAAAGTGAGGGGTTTTTTTGTATTGTTTTACCTTTGTAAAGATATAGTTGGCTGCCTTATTAGTATGCAATGTCTGTTTTTCTAAGCTAATTTATGGCCTTAGCTTAAAGGGGGATTGTATTGGGTGGAGTTTGCAATCATTGCATTCACATGGCTATTGTTCCTATTTAAAGTCTAGTATACGGCTGGATAGCCATCGGCTGGTAGTGCTTCCATAGAAGTACTGACATAAAAGTGTTATTATAAAAATAGCGTTATACCTGCGTTAAACAGAAGGGAAACATCAACACACCAACACTACCACAAATGGTCTGCCTTAATGCCTCAAAAGTATAAAAGGGATTTTTCCCACGCACTCTGCTGGCTGTTAGTAAGAAGAACTATATACTATGTAATAATAGGAAATTTAGAGCTCTTTGTTACATATGTTTTGCAAAAGATATGATAAGCCTCCAGGCCACTTCACGGCTGCTCTATTACTGGAGGTCCCTAACTAAGCATAGGTCCAAGGCTTGGACCCCACAAAGTCGGCTTGATTAGAGCAGTTTTCCACTATTTATTGCAGTTCAGAGAGGCATAGATGGAGCCAGCATTAGGAGGGCATGCTGGGTCCTGTAGTGCCATTTGGAGGATACAGGGGTGCCTCCAGGTAAACTAGCTCTCAATCTGGATATGTTCTGTATGTGCCATTATCATGTGGCCATATATTAAGCAATTGTATGACCCATAGTGGATGTTATTATTATTATTATGCTGTGTATGGGTTTGGGGAGTGGTACCCCCCGGGTCTGGTGGGGCTGGGCCACCTTGGGGTAGCATGCCATATTATTTATTTAGCACTTATGTAACACTCCTATTTTTTCACTAATATTACTCTTTTGAGTATTTTATTAACACCCTTATTTTTGTAGCACTTTCTAACCCATAGCTTCTGCTTCTTTCTTAACACATATTAACACTTTAGTATTTCAATGGTGTGCTGCCCTGGGGTGGTCGGGCCTGAGCCGACTTTGTGGGGTCCAAGCCTTGGACCTATGCTTAGTTAGGGACCTCCAGTAATAGAGCAGCCGTGAAGTGGCCTGGAGGCTTATCATATCTTTTGCAAAACATATGTAACGAAGAGCTCTAAATTTCCTATTATTACATAGTATATAGTTCTTCTTACTAACAGCCAGCAGAGTGCGTGGGAAAAATCCCTTTTGTATTTCTTGTCTAGAGTAACCCCCTCCCGCAGCACCTGGGGATTGTTACCAGCTTGATTAGAGCAGTTTTCCACTATTTATTGCCTCAAAAGTATGTAATTCATCTTATGCATATTATCTGTTTTTTAAAACCTATGAAAAGTCATCCCCAATCTGCTCTCTACAGTTCTCTCTTATGCAAACTCATGTATGTTTCTTGATGTAATGATTTCTTGTAATTGTCATTGCATGTGTGGGGAAGTTGCTCGGTGAAACAGTTTATTATTGCATACTGACTGGTGTTTACCTCCTTTGAACATTTGCCCATTGTGGTCAGGTATACTATATCTTTATATTTAGTAAGGTGTAGTCATGGTGTAAAGGACAGAGTATGATTACTGATTAGTAAAAGAAAACAAATACTGAGCAACATCCCCAAACAGGTAATTTCAACTTTAAACTTGTCATTTATTTTGTACGCTCTGGACATGGCTACTAATAACAAATGCACAGACAAAATTCTTAAAGCTATGTCTGCAAATGCTAGAAGCTTAGGAGACAAAATTCAAGAGCTAATTGCGATAATGACAAGGGGTAACCTGGATTTTGTGGCAATTACAGAGTCTTGGTGCAATGAGAATCATGACTGGGACATAGCTATACCAGGATACAATTTATTTAGGAAGGATAGAATAGAAAGAATAGGAGGAGGGGTAGCAATGTATGTGAAAAAAAGCATAAATGCTACTTTAATACAAAATATTGAAGCCAAAACTGAGGCCCTTTGGGTCACCATAGAAACCGGGAAGAAGGACATTATTCGCATTGGGGTGATCTATAGACCACCAGGCCAGGGGCAGGATTTGGACAGGAACCTGTTTGTGGACATCTCTAAAATGGATTTAAAGGGAGAAGTCATAATCATGGGAGACTTTAATTTACCTGATGTAAATTGGGAGGGGTCTTTTGCAAGTTCAGCTATAAGTGGCAAATTTCTACATTCCTTACAGGGAGCATCTCTCAAGCAATTGGTGAAGGAGCCCACTCGCAAAGACTCAATATTAGATCTAATTCTTACAAATGGTGATAGGATATCTGATATATATGTGGGTGAGCACCTGGGATCCAGTGATCATCAAGCAGTATGGTTTAGTATAAAGACAGGATCCAACTCCTGTCACACAAGAACAAAGGTGTTGGATTTTAGAAATGCTGACTTTGCAAAAATGGGGAGATGTTTAAGTGATTCATTGGCAGACTGGAGGAACTTTGAAGGAGTGCAGGAGAGGTGGAAAAAACTGAAAAGTGCAATACTAAGTGCAACAGACCTTTGTATCAAAATGGTTAGGAAAAGCACCAGGAAAAGGAAGCCAGTGTGGTTCACAAAAGAAGTATCAACTAGTGTGAAAGCAAAAAAGATGGCTTTTAGGAAATACAAACAGACTCAAAATAATAACGGCAAAGAGGTGTATCTGGACAGACGGAAGGATGCTAAGAAAGTGATCAGACGTGCAAAGGCAGAAGCTGAGGAGAAAATAGCCCAGTCAGTAGATAAAGGGGGCAAAACTTTTTTTAAGTATATAAGTGAAAGGAGAAAATCAAATGGAGGAATAATAAGACTTAAGACAGAGAGTGAGCATTTGGTGGAGGGAGACAAGGCAATAGCAAATCACCTAAATAATTATTTTGCTCAGTATTTACTACAGAAGAAGGTATGGGGCCACAGTTAAGTTGCAAGGACATTCATAAAAATAAGGTAGATGGAAGTACATTTACAGAGAAGAAGGTACTAACAGAACTTTCAAAACTAAGAGTGGATAAATCAATTGGGCCAGATGGGATACACCCAAGGATACTAAAAGCTAAAAGATGTGCTGGTGACCCCTTGAATAGAATTATTTAACCAGTCACTAAATGCAGGTGTCATTCCAGAAGACTGGAAAAGAGCAAATGTTGTTCCACTGCACAAAAGTGGAAGCAAGGAAGAAGCAAGTAACTACAGACCAGTAAGCCTTACATCAGTAGTATGGAAAGTAATGGAAAAACTATTAAAAGAAAGAGTTGAGCAATATCCTAAACAACTTACAGGATCCAAAACAGCATGGATTTACTGGTGGGAGATCATGCCAAACAAATCTTACTGACTTTTTTGACTCTTTGATGAAAATAATAGATCAAGGGGGAGCTGTAGATGTAGCATATCTAGACTTTAGTAAGGCATTTGACACTGTCCCACATCGCAGACTGCTAAATAAACTTGAAAGCATAGGGGTGGATTATAAATCAGTTAAATTGATAAGATCCTTGTTGCAGGAAAGGAAACAGACAGTTGTAGTAAATGGAGTGTAATCTATGGAGGGAAATGTTACCAGTGGAGTGCCCCAGGGATCTGTACTTGGGCCAGTTCTCTTTATTATCTTTGTTGGTGACATTTCAAATGGTATTGAAGGGAAAGTATGCCTTTTTGCAGATGATACAAAGATATGCAACAGGGTAGACACATCGGGAGGGGTAAAACAAATGATTGATGACCTAGGTAGGCTTGAGAAATGATCAAGAACGTGGCAACTACAGTTTAATGCTAAAAAATGCAAATTCATGCACTTGGGTCTCAAAAACCCAAAGGCTAAATATAGTATCAAGGGTACTATAATGGAAACTACTGAGGAGGAAAGAGATTTAGGAGTCACTATTTCAAGTGACTTGAAGGCAGGAAAGCAATGCAACAAAGCAATGAGAAAGGCAAGTCAGATGCTTGGTTGCATAGGGAGAGGAATCAGTAGCAGGAAAAAAGAAGTGATAATGCCACTGTATAAGTCATTGGTACGGCCCCATCTGGAATACTGTGTCCAGTTCTGGAGACCCTATCTCCAGAAGGATATAAATACATTAGAGAGTGTACAAAGAAGGGCAACTAAAATGGTGCATGGCCTACATCACAAAACTTACCCGGAAAGGCTAAAAGATCTTAACATGCATAGTTTGGAGGAGAGAAGGGAAAGGGGGGACATGATACAAACTTTCAAATATATCAAGGGTCTTAACAAAGTTCCGGGGGAAACATTCTTCAAAGGAAAAGAAGTATTAGAACTCGAGGGCATACATTGAGACTGGAGGGGGGGAGGTTCAGGGGAAATTTTATGAAAAATTACTTCACAGAAAGGGTATTGGATAAGTGGAATAGCCTCCCATCAGAGATGGTAGAGGCTAAGACTGTAGGGCAATTTAAACATGCTTGGGACAGGCATATGAATATCCTTACAAAGAATTAAGGTTAAAAAAGGGTTGAGATTGCCTAAAGGATAAAAAAGGGGCAGACTAGATGGGCCAAATTGTTCTCATCTGCCGTCAAATTCTATGTTTCTATGACTCTTGTCAAACTGCGCATGCAGGCTGCATACACATTTTTAAGAGAAGCGTGGTTGGCATAATGGTTAGCATTACTGCATCACAGAACTGAGGTAAAGAGTTTAATGAATGACCAAGACAACAAGACACAGAGATGGAGGAGGAGCTGTTTGCTGAATGACACTGATGATGGGGGGAGGGGGGGGGGCAATCTCACTGTGGATTCAAATACTATAGCCCAACCTTTCCCTATCCCACCACCATGCTCCTAACTGTGTGGCATTGTGTAATGCAGTTTATTCACTCAACTATTGCCTGATTCTATTGACATGCTTGTCTTTCCTTTGCCATGCATACCTCATCTATGACTCTACACAGTTTATTTCCATTGTCATGTCTCTACATTCTTTGCCTTGTCCCTTATAACCACTGTGATGTGCCCAAGATCCTTCTCTCCTCTAGCTGCTGACCCTCACCTTTATGTCTACACCAATGGCCTGGGACTGTACACACACTAACAAGGCCTTGGCTACACCAAGTGTCAACACCACCACGGCCTCCACACCTTCTGGATCTCTACAATGTGGTCTGCTCAAAATGTTAAGCCTAGTTTGGACTGATATCCTACCACATTGCTCCAAGCACTTGGTGGCTGGCATGTGCAACTTCAACCTGACCTACTTCCTCTTGGACTTCCCAGCCCCCCACCATCCACTGCTCACTGCTTCCCTGTATATGAGACATGTTGTTTCTCATCCATTGCGTAACACATTTATATATTGTTATGTCATTTTTGAAATCCTGAATTTGTGCTGCATCTTATGATTCCCCATTGTGGATTATCTCTCCATGTATTGCGTAGCCTACTCAGGTGGCTGCCTCCTCCTGGTGCTTTTTAACAAAGTGCCAGATAGATAAACATTATTATTATTATTATTATTATTATTATTATTATTATTATTATTATAACAGAAGCAAAATAAAGTAATTTTAATTTTCTCAGCAAAAAAAGCCAAAACGTGTTCTATACCTAAAGTTAATTTTAAAGAATGTTGTGTTACCCCAGTGCCAAAGCAGTGCTCCCCCGTACCCTGTGATAACCCCACCCCCAACCCATGATGTCATGTGTGGGCGGGGCCGGTAGCAGAAGTGTAAATAGTTGCCCGGACATTACCGGCGGCCGTGCACACTGCAGGGTGCCTGCCTGGAGTATCCTTTGGTAGCTCTAAGCGGCACTAAAGCTGCATTTCTGGCCACTGTGTGCAGTTTCAGACTCCCTGATAACCTAATGCAGGGGCCCTGGGGCCCTTGTACTTAGTGACAGCGTCATTACCTCACTGCTGTGTATTCTGTCTAAAATTGCTGTTTAGAATCAGGTTAATTTGACGAATTATGCCACTCAGTAGACTAGAGGATGCAGTACATCCATGACAAGCTCTTTTTTTGCCAACTGCATTAAATACATGTAGCGTAAATCGTAAATAAAGTATAATGGGTAACTTCACAAACTGTTAGGCTGCAGCTGGATGAATGAAACTATTTGGCACGGTGTAATGTTTTATTCCATATATATTTCTCTGTACTGTAAATTACTGTTGCTGGGGTGACAATACTGAAGCAATACATGTTGTAATGATTAGCAGTTGTACAGTATGTTCTCCTGCACCCCTGGTAGGTTCCTATAAATACTGACACCATAGTCATTTGGTGTTTCTGTGTTATGTTTTTGTTTTATAGCCTAGCCCTAGACCATAGATTGCTGTTTCCTTGGAAACGTTAAAAATCTAACAGGCGTAATTTGGAGCTAGACAAAGTTTACACCTCACCTATTCTGGCAGTAATGGCCTTGTACAGGGTAACCACTCAGACGCTACGCAATTACATAATAGCGTTTATATATAATGGATTTAATAGCGTTATCTGAGAGTGCAATTATACGAGTCAGCTGATTTGCTGAGCTATGTTACAGAGTGCTGGGGCCTGGCTAGATACCTGGTTTAGGACAGTTTGCTGTGATCATCCTTTTGCAGAAAAAAAAAATAATCAGGGATAATTTACAAAAGTGTAAAAATTAGACTCTGCGGCTCAGATGGTATTTTGTAACCCTCTTTTATGCAAACGACCCTACTTTTCTTGGATGGACATGCCATGTTAAGATGGTAGTAGTATTTATGGGTGTGTGTGAAACGTTATACAGATGGATGAATTCAGGGCCACGGGACGGGTACTGTAGGGAGGTGTGGTCACGCCAACCCTTAAAAGAAGAGGAAATAAGTTTTCCCCTCGGTTGTACAGAGGGCACTGCCCCCCCTTAGCAGGAGACTTGGGCCCCTCCAACAAGCCTGGGTAATTAATACCACCACCCCTTGCCCCCCCTTGGCACCCCTGGCAGAATTGGCCACCCAACTAAGGGCCAATATTATATTGATTATGAGCAACTTCTATTTGTGGACCACAACATGGGATATTCCTGGTAAATAACAGTGAAACCACTAATTTATTTTCCAAAGGCGTCACTCAGGTCAAGGAACACATTTTTACTGATCTCCTATTCATAGTAGTTCATAGTTTTTTGCAATACATTTATGACTTTTTTTCCGAGGTTACAAAATTCAAGCTATCCTTATTATATTTTTTTTTAAAATCGCGTTCTTAAAAGTATATATGAAGCTTCTCGCGAAAAATAATTTTTACTTACATATTATTTTCATTTTGAAATAATCCCCGTTTAGTAGTTAATAATATTGTGACCTATTGGTGTAGAACCTGGGTGGTTGCAGTAGCTACCAGCAGAATGTGAAAAGGAGGTTAGTCCATACTGTAGGTCCTTAACCAGGCTTTCAGGTCTATTAGTAACAGTGCCACACACAGAGTGGCAATGCAGATACATAGATGTGGCCAGTGGCGTAACTAGAAACTTTTTTCCCCCAAGCCAAAAAAATTCTCATGTTTGTTACCAGGGGGTAATGCTTGTTGCTAGGGGTGTGCCCCCAGTGCCAGATATTCCCCCACAGTGCCAGCTAAAAATATGATCCCATAGTGTCAAAAACACATATGCCCCCCAGTGCCAGATACACATATGCCCCCACAGTACCGAATACACATGTAACAGGTAAGTATGGTGGAGTGTTGTTGTGAGTGCAGGTGTCGGTTGATGTACCTGGGTTCTTCACCCGGGCTCACCTACTGGACCGAATCTCAATGCTGGAACCCTAGGCAGAGGGATGAGGAACCCCAGCCCCCCGGTAGACCCAACACATAAGTCACCACACATTAGGACGGTGACATGAAATTTATTAATCAAGAACAAACTGATCACCGCTGGCGGTTTAACGGAGTAAGCAACAAAGTACAACTCACCATATGAGGAAAATAATACATGAATGAATATAAAATAGCGTTGTAAATAACAGTGTAAAGTCACCGTATAGTATACTGGTAGAATATCCCAACAGATAGTTTACGTTGGCGTGGGTATACTATGCACGCAAAGAGACCTTAAAATGTTCACAAAGTTACAATCTCAGCGAAGACTTTGAATACAGAATTCAAGGTAGTGTCTTTATTTTCCACCCTCAGTAGTGGGGGTTAGGCCACATTCAGGGGCGGATTGGGAACAAAAAGCGGCCCTGGAAAATTTGTACTAGTGGCCCCACATGGGCAGCACCAGAGGTGTAAGGTCTAGCCATGGGCCAACAGCACCCTCCCCCCAAGACTTTCCAGATAGTGGGCATGTCCAGTATCAAGGGGGAAGTTAAACGGAAATAAAATTAAATATTATGAGCACATTATATGATATACCTTCAGAATTTAGGAAACTATGTAATTCTTTAGAAAGATATATTTTCTTGCTTATTACACCAACCGCGTATCCCAATCACTATTCACTCTATCTTATATGTCAGCCAAGCAGGCAGACAGAGCATACACTAGATCATCTGCAATCACAGGCTAAGTGGCAAAGTCATTTTCATATAAGCAAATTATTTTGCATCTTATTCATTATGTCTATAAATAGGACCACATGTCCTCAAACAAAACAGGCCCCACAGGTGCGTCGGCCCACCGGGGATCTTCCCTGTAAGCCCTATGGCCAATCCGCCTCTGGCCACATTTAAGACTTTCCTAAAATGTCTGTACAGTTTAAGCAAGCAGCTGGGTAAAGGCTAGACCATTGAAACCTTGTCCATATGAGGCATACATTAGGTACTATTGCAAGCAGGATAGTCTAGCAGGAATGTATATGCAGAGATTGACAGTTAGCAATCGGCTCCTTACAGCAGTTAATAATGTCAGAGAGGCTTAATCTAGTCAAAGCAAAATTAGTAAGAAGAGACTCAGTTCAGTTCCCAAAAGCAACAGCTTATTACTGTCCCTCAGCAGAATACAGATGATGGGATAATGTAAGAAGCAGGGTGATGACAGGATTACAAAAGCATATGACATGCAGCACAGTGTGTCTATCCCTGGTGGAGGTAGCAGGTTAACAGGTAGGCAGTTTAGGTCACTCGCATTAGGGTATTTTCCACACCGTGTACCCTATTATTTGGCTTACGGCACCTTGTTATCAAAGCGACACTTGTTCTATCCTTGGCTTACTTGCTAAAGGCAAGTCTTTTCCTCTGGCTCCCTCAGACTGGTGGGTTGTGCCTGTACAGTCAAGTCTCTCCCTGGAGTAAAGGCTATCTTAGCTGGGGGTACAGCCTCTCGGACGGACTGGGTCTGAATAGCGGGCTAGTATCCTGGGGATTACCTTATGTGGAGAGGGGACCGCTAACCGTGACTCGGGTCTCAAGTATTCTGCGACGTCTCTCACTAGGTAACAGGCTAGCCGGTCAAAGCTGGTTGGGGCAGATTGAGTCTGAGTACTGGGCTGAATGGGCTTAGCTTGTTTACAGTAAGGCTGTGGGTGCTTTGTTTACCTAATCACTCTGCCAGTAATGCCAAGTAATCAGCCGGCAGTTACAGTTCTGTAGGTGTGCAAGGGAGTTAGCAGACGATTGTGCCTCAGTAAGTCGGCCAGGAAGAGGATATGGGGTAAGGTACCTGTGGCGGTCAACGTGGTCTCACGCTCCAGAGTCTGTCACATAGCGGTTTCCTCAGCAGTGGCTCTGCTCTCCACAGCATGTCTCCTCACAGCGGTCTCCTCAGCGGCAGCTCCACTCTCCACAGCGTGTCTCCTCAGCATCGCCTCAGCGCAGCATCACTTGCCACGTTACCTCAGAGCACCACTCCTCACAGCGTCTCTCTCTCTGTCAGCTGAGGAGACTCCTCAGCAATCCTCAGGAGGTAACCCTGCCTCCTACTCTTCCTGCGCTGCATCACCCAATCAGCAGCTTCGATTCCTCCTGCTCTGCAGGTCTGCACCTGGGTCCTAGTGCTCCACAAGTTGCTGTCCTTTGGTTGCTGGCGTTGCCTAGCAACCTAGGCAAGAGGAAGCTGTTAACCCTTTCAGCTGCACTGTGGCGGCTAGTGAGAAATGAGGGTTCCTTTTAGGGAAAATTTAGGTGTCTCACCCAGGTTGTCTCCAGTATATGGGTGATGGTACCTATTTAGCCACATATATCCCCATAAGTCCAAGTTAATATGATATCCATGTCAGAGTGTCACACACATATGCTCCGATTGCCACATATTCCCCAAGTGCCAGCTACACATATGCCCCTAGTGTCAAATATACAACCCCAGTGCCAGATATACATATGCCCCAGTGCCAAATACTACACTTATGCCCCCAGTGCCAAATATGCCCCCCAGTGCCAGATACACATATGCCCTCAGTACCATATATGCTCCCCCAGTGCCAGGTACTCCCCCCACTCACCGCTGCTGTGCTGTGTGTGGGTCTGGGAAGGAGGGCACAGCGCACGCCTCTCCTGTATCCTACGCTGCTGCCGCCGGAGACACAGGAGAGGAGCGTGCTGTGCCCTCCTTTCCGGCCTCACACACAGCACTATTCGGCAGCGCCCCTGCAGCCTTGCACCTCCATGCCTCCGCAGTGGCTGTGGGGGTGGTAGTTATGCCAGTGGATGTGGCTATATTAGTGGTACAGCAGGTAATATCAGAGGGTGTCGTCAGAAAGGAGGAGGCCTGTGTACTCTCTTCTTCTGGGGTCCCTCCTCTCTAACCGGCAGTGCTCTTGACTCTGGGCGCTAGGGTCTCTAGGGGACCCTAGCGCTGTCCCAGAGTCTAGTGCTCATGCGCAGGTCTCTGGGAAAATGTAGCAGCGGCCATTTTCTCAGGGATTTTCCAACTGCTCGTGCACAAAACACTGGGAAAATGGCTACCACGGCATTTTCCCTGTGATTTCTGCAGCTGTGACTCGGGACTCCGGAGGGTAAGTATTGAATAAATGGGTGCACGGTGTGCTGTGTGGGCCCCCCTGGACCTGCACCCATTATAAATACTCCAGTGGGTATATGGTCTCACTTCTGAGGAGGTAAGTACTGCACAGCTGTGCAGCGCTGAGACACTCACCCCAGGTGGCGTATGTGCAGGAACGTTATCCCGCCGGGGTTACTGTTCTGAAAGGAGAAGGATACAGCACAGGAGAGCACCCCTCCCAACAAATAAAGGGTAAAAGAAATAGATGGAGAGGAGCTGAGGGGAAAGATGTCTAGTACAGTTAAAATAAAAATAAATAAGTGTATGTTCCCACAGCAAAATGCTGGTTCAGCTAATCTCATCCTGCTATTATCACTATTAAATCTTTATTTTTGACTGGGACCCTAATTCCAAGAATCAGAGGAATGAGAATGTCTCTAACTTCAGCACAGCCTGTAAAATTTCCAGCCAATTTGACACTGGGGAGTTTGTGTATATACATTTAATAAAATACACGCCCGTTGATTTATATTGTACATAGTATGCAATTTGCATTTCATGGGGGGAAAAATCTGCTTTGTGTTTAATGTACTTGACACTAAGGATGTAAAAATGTAACATCCAGGGATTAGTCAACAATTACAAGTGTCCACGCGGTTTATTTAGCTTGGCCTAAGAAAAGGATCTGCAGCAGAAAGATTGCAATACACCCATTTCTATAGTGTGACCCCAAGAATACTTATGTACAGTATGGAAGTATAGTACTATTGCTCAGGAGCATGCTAGTAAAAGATCACCTTCATTTACATGCCGCTTACAAATCAGAATCACCCCCTGGGAAGGACAGACCACCATGAACCGCAGGGTGGCCGTTCAATTGAATCCATCTAATCTCCCCAGAATGTGACAAACGTCACTGACACTTGATATTAGGTATACATGTCATTTACTGGCTCAGTTTAGCATTGATGTTCCATAAGGTCACTGTTTGTGAGCAGTTATTTTCAGACTTTGAATATAACAAAATTGGTAAAGTATCTAAAATATTTTAACATGTAAATATAAGGATGTTTGATCTTTTCTTACAATATCAAAGCAAAAAAAAAAAAAAGGGTAGAGAACAATGGAATATTTTGATAAATTCCAATATCCTCTTAATGGAAATACTATATGACAATGCACAACATGCCCTCATACTATCCCGTCTGTGCATATGATGACATACTGTATAATATACCGATAACATAACAATTAGCTGATAATGGAGATGTTAACTGGCATCCTGATTGTCATTTCACTTTATTTCTGCATGTCAAAGTGTCTTCATAATGGTTCTGGGTTAGCGTATAATGCAGTGATTTCCAAACTGTGTTTCTAGGCACCCTGGGATGCCATGAGGCATGAAGTGGTGCGTCGGGTTGGCGGTCCAGGACTAAATCAGGTTATTTATTGTCAAAGTTACAGGCAAAACCAGTGCTGGTGGTTGCTAATCACAAAACATGTTTTTTTTTTAATTTAAAAAAAACTTATTTACATTTTTTGCCACCCAAATGTATCCATAAAAAACTTTTATCCTAGGGGTACCATGAAAAAAAATAGGATTTTAATTACCTACCGGTAAATCCTTTTCTCGTAGTCTGTAGAGGATACTGGGGCTCACATTAGTACCATAGGTATAGACGGGTCCACTAGGAGCCTTGGGCACTTTAAGAAATCAATAGTGTGCACTGGCTCCTCCCTCTATGCCCCTCCTATAAGACTCAGTCTAGAAACTATGCCCGAGGAGACGGACATACCTTGAGAGAAGGATTTAACAGAACAGTGGTAAGATTCGAACCAGTACACACCAAACAAGAGGAACAGCAACAGCTGAACTAACAACAATACTTAATGAAGTAACAGTGCAGGGGTATCCGGACTCCAGGTCGACAGCACAAAGGTCGACGCCAATTGGTCGACACACCTTAGGTCGACATGGACAAAGGGTCGACAGGAACAAGGTCGACATGGAAAAAGGTCGACATGAGTTTTTCACGATTTTTTTCTTTTTTTGAACCTTTTCATACTTAACGATCCACGTGGACTACAATTGGAACGGTAAAGTGTGCCGAGCGAAGGCACCATGCCCGAAGCGCCATGCGAGGGGACGCGGTGCACTAATTGGGGTTCCCGGTCACTCTACGAAGAAAACGACACCAAAAAAAACATAAAAAACTCATGTCGACCTTTTTCCATGTCGACCTTGTTCCTGTCGACCTTTTGTCCATGTCGACCTAAGGTGTGTCGACCAATTGGCATCGACCTAAGGTGTGTCGACCTTTGTGCTGTCGACCCTCAGTCCCAGACCCCAGTGCAGGAAACACGAAGCACTGGGCGGGAGCCCAGTATCCTCTATGGACTACGAGAAAAGGATTTACCGGTAGGTAATTAAAATCCTATTTTCTCTTACGTCCTAGAGGATACTGGGGTCCACATAGTACCATGGGGATGTACCAAAGCTCCCAAACCGGGTGGGAGAGTGCTGAGGCACCTGCAGAACTGATTGACCAAACTGAAGGTCCTCGGAGGCCAAAGTATCGAACTTGTAGAACTTAGCAAACATGTTCGACCTGACCAAGTAGCCGCTCGGCATAGCTGTAAAGCAGAGACACTCCGGGCAGCCGCCCAGGAAGAACTTAGTAGAGTTGGCCTGTATTTTAGGAACCGGCAATCTTGCCGTAGAATAAGGATGCTGGATGGTAAGCCTGATCCAGCGAGCAATAGACTGCTTTGAAGCAGGACACCCAATTTTCTTGAGATCAAAGAGAACAAACAGCGAGTCAGACTTTCTGTGATGAGCTGTCCACTTCACATAGATCTTCAAAGCCCTGACAACATCCTTTGACTTTGAGGTAGTAGGGGTGTCAGTAAGCACTGGAACCACAATAGGTTGGTTGATATGAAATGCAGACACCACCTTAGGAAGAAAGTTCAACTCTATATTCATGAAAAATCAAATAGGGGCTTTTGTGAGACAACGCCCCGAGTTCCGACACACGCCTTGCTGAAGCTAAGGCCAACAGTGTAATGGTCTTCCACGTAAAACTTTACGTCAACCTCTTGTAAAGGCTCAAACCATTCCGACTGTAGAAACTGCAACACCACGTTGAGATCCCAAGGTGCCGTGGGAGGCACAAAGGGCGGTTGGATGTGCAGAACACCCTTCAAGAACGTCTGAACCTCAGGGAGGGAAGCCAATGGTTTCTGGAAGAAAATGGATAAGGCTGATATCTGGACTTTTAAGGAGCCCAAACGTACGCCCACATCCACACCTGACTGTAGAAAAAGGAGAAAACGTCCCAGTTGAAATTCCACTGCAGGAAATTTCCTGTTTTCATACCAAGAGACATATTTTTTCCAAATACGGTGGTAATATTTAGACAATACCCCTTTTCTGGCTTGGATCAGGGTTGGAATAACCCTGTCCGGGATCCCTTTCTGGGCTAGAATTTGATGCTCAACATCCATGCCATCAAATGTAGCCATCGTATGTCTTGATAGACGAACAGCCCCTGCTGTAGAAGGTCCTCACGAAGAGGTAGAGGCTATGGGTCCTCTAGGAGCATCTCCAGTAGATCCGCGTACCAGGCCCTTCTTGGCCAGTCCGGAGCAATGAGATTTGCTTGAACCTTTTCCATTTTTATTTTTTTGAGAATTCTTGGAATTCATGGAAGAGGTGGAAACACATAAACCATCTGGTAGTCCCATGGAGTCACCAGAGCGTCCAGCGACACTGCTTGTGGGTCCCTCAACCTGGAACAATACCGCTTGAGCTTCTTGTTGAGACGAGAGGCCATCATGCCTATTTGTGGAATTCCCCACCGGCGTATCAAGGACTCGAACACCTGCGGGTGAAGTCCCCAGTCTCCTGGGTGGAGGTCGTGTCTGCTGAGGAAGTCTGCCTCCCAGTTGTCTACTCCCTAAATGAAGATTGCCGACAGCGCCACCGCGTATCTTTCTGCTGAGAGGAGAATCCTTGTTACCTCTGACATTGCTGCTCTGCTCTTTGTTCCGCTCTGTCGGTTGATGTACGTTACTGCTGTCACATTGTCCGACTGAACTTGAATGGCGTGATCTTGAAGAAGATGCAATGCCTGTAGAAGGGCCTTGTATATGGCCCTTATCTCCAGAATGTTGATCGGAAGAATGGTTTCCTGAATTGACCATTTTCCTTGGAACTGTTCCCCCTGGGTGACTGCTCCCCAACCTCTGAGGCTTGTGTCTGTGGTTAGCAGAATCCAATTTTGAATCCCGAACCTTCAACCCTCAGTCAGGTGAGAAGTCTGACACCACCACAGAAGGGAAATCCTGGCTTTTGGTGACAGACGTATCCTCTGGTGCATGTGAAGATGCGATACGGACCATTTGTCCAACAGATCCATCTGCAAGGGCCTTGCATGAAACCTTCTGTACTGCAGAGCCTCGTAAGAGTCTACCATTTCCCCCAGACGTGGAATGCATAGATGCACTGATATCCGGGCTGGTTTTAGAACATCCCGCAGCATCGCTTTGATTACCAATGCCTTTTCCAACGGAAGGAATACCTTCTGCTCATCCATATCCAGTATCATCTCCAGGAACGGAAGCCTCCGTGTTGGTTCTAGGTGGGATTTTGGTAGGTTCAGAATCCACCCGTGATCCTGGAGTAGTCGGGATGAGAGGGCAATGCTGTCCAACAACCTCTCCCTGGATGTTGCTTTTATCAGCAGGTCATCCAGGTACGGTATTATGGTCACTCCTTGCTTGTGGAGGAGAAACATCATCTTTGCCGTTACCTTGGTGAACACCCTCGGTGCCGTAGGGAGGCCAAATGGAAGGGCCTGGAACTGGTAGTGACAGTACTACAGTGCAAACCGCAGTCTGATAAGGTGGCCAAATCGGGATATGAAGGTACGCATCCTTGATGTCCAGAGACATCAGAAATTCCCCCTCCTCCAGACCTGAGATCACCGCTCTCAGAGATTCCATCTTGAACTTGAACTCCCTTAAGTAGGGGTTCAGTGACTTGAGGTTTAAAATGGGCCTTACCGAACCGTCCGGTTTCGGTACAACAAACAGGTTGGAGTAATAACCTTTAAGTTGAAGTGGAACTGGAACAATGACCTTGTCACGATCCGGGTATCTGGACGCCATTTCTTACCCATCAGATGCCTCCTAAGGCTGGCTCAGCGCTCCAGGACCGGATCCCATCTGTTATCCTAATGCTCACATTCCTGCATCCTCTCCTGTCTCTCTGAGACGCTGTCACAGTAACGCCTTATTACATCTGGCATGGCGTCTCCCGCGGCCTCCGCCGCCGTCCCTGAGCTTCTGCATGCAGAGTGTCAGAGTGGCGATTACGTCAGCCGCGGCCTCCGCTGTCTCCGCGTGGTTGGATGTGCACTTGTCAGCCTGGCGTCTCCTGTCTCCAGTGGCCGGCGCCGCCATTACTGTTTTCATTACCACATGGATTACAAACCAAACTTCCCTCCAAGTGTCTGCATGGGCGCAGCCATCTTGGATTCTGTCAGCTGATCATTTCCTCCAATCTGTTGTCAGTATTGTTAATCTGCATAATTGCCTAGCCAATCCCTTCCTTGCTGCAGGTATAAATACACTGTGCCTGAGCAAGGAAGGCGTCAGTGCTTTGGTTGTCAAACCTAGTTCCTGTTTGTCTCTCTCCTGTGATTGTCTTCCAGGTTCCAGCTCCTGTCTCAAGACTTCCACCATAGAGACCCGCACCAGCATTCCACCTGCGGTGTAGCCTGACTCTCCAATCCATTGTGGATTCATCTGTTTCCAGCTACAACATTACCTGCTTCCAGCTCAGCTTCCAGCAGAGTACAGCTTCCCTTAAAGGGCCGGTGTCCTTTCTACACTTTACCACTCTCCACCGGTATTATTATTTCTCCGCTCTCAAGTTCTACATTTCTGTTCATATTTCATCGCTCCCAAGTTCATTTATTATTTAACTGGTTCCAGCCAGTATCCACTCCGTGCTAACAACAGTCTGGTTCCAGCCAGTATCCACAGCAGCTGTTTTATCTTCAGCAACCCAGCTTTTCCTGGAACACCAGCTGGCAAAATCCTGGGTTATCTCCATTGCTACAGTCGGGCCTGGTAAGGACTTTCCATCTAGAAGATCATAAGAACTATCTCACACTACCAGTGCCCTGTGGCTCCTGCCATCCTGTAGTACCCAGGAACTGTATTTATTCTTTGCTGACTTTTACGTTTTCTTTTACTGCTGCTGTGTTGCGGAGTTGTCATAATAAACATCATTGACTTTTATCCAAGTTGTCGTGGTCACGCCTTCGGGCAGTTATTATTCATGTTACTTACATGTCCAGGGGTCTGATACAACCTCCCAGGTTCCGGTACATCTCAGCCCCTACAACTGAGGCTGCCTCCCGTCAGCTCAGGCCCTCAGTTGTGACAGTAAGCACTGACCTAATGAATCCAGCCGGAGACCAGGATCAAGCGGCCAGGCCGATGCAAGAACTGGCAGCCCGACTAGAACATCAGGAGGCTGCACAGGGCCACATCATCCGCTGTCTCCAGGATCTCTCTACTCGGCTGGATGGGATTCAGACAACTCTCCGTGGATCAGGCGCGTCTGGTGCGTCAACCACAGTGACTCCAGCTATAACCCCACCCACCTTACCCATTTCTGCTCCACGTCTTCATCTTCCAACGCCAGCAAAATTTGACGGATCTCCGAGATTCTGCAGGGGATTTCTCAACCAGTGTGAGATTCAGTTTGAGCTACAACCTGGCAATTTTCCCAGTGACCGTACAAAAATTGCCTACATTATTTCTCTTCTCAGTGGCTCAGCCCTTGATTGGGCATCACCGTTATGGGAGAGGTCCGACACCCTGCTATCTTCCTACACTACCTTCGTGTCAACATTCAGGCGCATCTTCGACGAGCCAGGCCGGGTAACCTCAGCTTCATCCGAGATTCTCCGTTTACGCCAGGGGTCACGTACTGTAGGACAATATCTGATACAGTTCCAGATCCTGGCATCCGAACTGGCATGGAACGACGAGGCCCTGTATGCTGCATTCTGGCATGGCTTATCTGAGCGTATTAAAGATGAGTTAGCTACCAGAGACTTACCTTCTAAGTTAGATGAGCTAATCTCACTCTGCACGAAAGTTGATTTACGTTTCAGAGAGAGAGCAACTGAGCGTGGAAGATCATCTGCTCCAAAATCTTCTGCTCCTCCTCCTCGTCAACTGTCACCATCTAAAGATGAGCCCATGCAACTTGGCCGTTCCCGTTTAACTCCTGCTGAGCGCCGAAGACGTCTCTCCGAGTTTCTCTGTCTCTATTGTGCAGCTCCGTCTCACACCATTAATGCCTGTCCCAAACGTCCGGGAAACTCCAAATCCTAGCTCGCCAAGGAGAGGGCCGGCTAGGAGTAATGATCTCCTCTCCATCTCCTCAAGATTGTAATCTCCCAGTCTCGCTTCAAGTTGCTCAACGTTATCGGAACGTCATTGCCCTCCTTGATTCCGGAGCAGCTGGGAACTTTATTACCGAAGCCTATGTTAAACGGTGGTCCCTACCCACCGAGAGACTTCCTTCGTCCATTTCTTTAACTGCCGTGGATGGCAGCAAAATTTTTGATGCAGTTATTTCTTTGAGGACTCTACCAGTTCGTCTGAGAGTGGGAGTTC
This sequence comes from Pseudophryne corroboree, assembly GCF_028390025.1. NCBI lineage: Eukaryota > Metazoa > Chordata > Amphibia > Anura > Myobatrachidae > Pseudophryne > Pseudophryne corroboree. Next base: position 112,137,728 of record NC_086445.1, on the reverse strand, counting down.
TTCATTCCGAACTTATTTCTTTTTTAGTGATTCCAAGAGCCACACATCCTGTGGTCCTGGGCCTTCCATGGCTCCATCTTCACAATCCTACAATTGATTGGACGACTACGCAAATCCTGGCATGGGGTTCCTCCTGTGCTGAGACATGTTTGTTTAAAGTATTGCCTGTCTGTTCTTCCTCCCCCAGGTCGTCTGATGTTCCACCTCCTCCATATCAAGATTTCACGAATGTGTTCAGTAAAGCTTCTGCTGATATCCTTCCTCCTCATAGAGAATGGGACTGTCCGATTGATCTCGTTCCAGGGAAGGTTCCACCTCGAGGCCGAACTTATCCGTTGTCTCTGCCTGAGACGCATTCTATGGAGGAATATATTAAAGAGAACCTAGCAAAGGGGTTCATTCGACCTTCTTCTTCTCCAGCCGGCGCAGGCTTCTTTTTTGTAAAAAAGAAAGATGTTGGTCTGCGGCCGTGCATCGACTACAGAGGTTTGAACGACATTACCATCAAGAACCGTTATCCTTTACCCCTGATTACTGAGCTCTTCGACAGAGTTAGCGGAGCTACCATCTTTACAAAGCTGGACTTGCGAGGTGCATACAATCTCATCCGGATCCGTGAGGGTGACGAGTGGAAGACCGCCTTTAACACCCGTGACGGACATTATGAGTACCTCGTCATGCCCTTCGGATTGAGCAATGCTCCAGCTGTCTTCCAGCATTTTGTCAATGAGATCTTCAGAGACATTCTATACCGTCATGTCGTGGTCTATCTAGACGATATCCTCATTTTTGCCAACGATTTAGAGGAACATCGTTTTTGGGTTAAAGAGGTTCTGTCCCGTCTCCATGTCAATCATCTCTATTGCAAATTAGAAAAATGCGTCTTTGAAGTCAAGTCCATTCCGTTTCTAGGGTACATTGTGTCCGGTTCCGGACTAGAGATGGATCCTGAGAAACTACAAGCAATCCAAAATTGGCCGGTACCCTTAACCCTCAAAGGGGTCCAGAGGTTCTTAGGGTTCGCCAACTATTGTCGAAAGTTTATACGAGACTTTTCCACCATTGTGGCGCCTATTACTGCTTTCACTAAGAAGGGTGCTAACCCGTCCAAGTGGTCTGAAGAAGCCATGCAAGCATTTCATCTTTTAAAACAAAGGTTCATCTCTGCGCCTGTTCTGAAACAGCCTGACATCGACTCTCCTTTCATCTTAGAGGTGGATGCCTCCTCCGTTGGAGTAGGAGCGGTGTTATCTCAGAGGGCTAAAGATGGCCATTTACACCCTTGCAGTTTCTTCTCCCGGAAGTTCTCCCCAGCTGAGCGCAACTATGCCATTGGCGACCAGGAGTTGCTAGCCATCAAGCTCGCTCTAGAAGAGTGGAGGTATCTGTTGGAGGGAGCTTCTCATTCAATCACCATACTTACAGACCACAAGAACCTTTTATACCTGAAGGGCGCACAATGTCTCAACCCTCGTCAGGCCAGATGGGCACTTTTCTTTTCCAGGTTCGACTTTAAACTCCAGTTCTGTCCGGGCTCTCAGAATCGCAAGGCCGATGCCCTTTCCCGCTCATGGGAGCAAGAAAATGAGTCAGAGTCTTCAGACAAGCATCCTATTATAAATCCGTTGGCATTCTCCACGGTAGGGATGGACTCTACGCCCCCATCAGGGAAAAGTTTTGTGAAGCCGATGCTAAGGAAGAAGCTCATGCATTGGGCCCATGCTTCCCGTTTTGCCGGACATACAGGTATCCAAAAAACCCTGGAGTTTATCTCTAGGTCCTATTGGTGGCCAACTCTGAAAAAGGACGTCTTGGAGTTTATTGCATCTTGCCCAAAGTGTGCCCAACATAAAGTATCCCGCCAGTCGCCTGCGGGGCAACTGGTTCCACTATCCGTTCCCCGTCGACCATGGACCCACTTGTCGATGGATTTCATTACAGACTTACCCATGTGCAACAAGTTCAATACCATCTGGGTGGTAGTTGACCGGTTCACCAAGATGGCACACTTCATTCCTCTCACCGGTCTTCCGTCAGCTTCCAAGTTGGCTCAAGTATTCATACAAGAGATCTTCCGACTCCACGGTCTTCCTGAAGAAATTATCTCAGATCGAGGAGTTCAATTCACAGCCAAATTCTGGCGAAGTTTATGTCAAGTCCTCCAAGTCAAGCTAAAGTTTTCCACGGCTTACCATCCTCAGACCAATGGTCAAACCGAGAGGGTGAATCAGGACTTGGAGGCCTTCCTCCGCATCTATGTGTCCTCCTCTCAAGATGACTGGGTTCAATTACTTCCCTGGGCCGAGTTCTGTCATAACAACCAGTATCATTCTTCATCTGCTTCAACACCATTCTTCACTAACTTTGGATTCCACCCTAAAGTCCCTGAGTTCCAACCGCTTCCAGCAACTTCTGTTCCCGCAGTGGATATCACCTTGCATCAATTTGCCAATATCTGGAAGAGCGTACGATCAGCTCTGCTCAAGGCATCGTTCAGGTACAAGAAGTTTGCGGATAAGAAGCGTCGAGCAGTTCCTGCTCTCAAGGTGGGTGATCGGGTATGGTTATCCACGAAGAATTTGAGGTTAAGAGTTCCCAGTATGAAGTTTGCACCTCGCTATATCGGTCCTTTCAAGATTGAACAAGTCATCAATCCTGTTGCTTACAGACTCCAGTTGCCTCCCTTCTTAAAAATACCCAGGACATTCCATGTTTCCCTGTTGAAACCGCTGATCTTGAATCGGTTTCATTCCTCACTTCCTCCAACTCCGAAAGTCCAAACTCAACGAGGCGTTGAGTATGAAGTGGCCAAGATCCTGGACTCACGTCACCGTTACGGTGAACTACAGTATCTTATTGACTGGAAGGGTTACGGCCCTGAGGAACGTTCATGGACCAATGCTTCTGATGTCCATGCTCCTGCCTTGGTCCGGAGATTCCATTCCAAGTTTCCTCAAAAGCCAAAGAAGTGTCCTGGGGCCACTCCTAAAGGGGGGGGGTGCTGTCACGATCCGGGTATCTGGACGCCATTTCTTACCCATCAGATGCCTCCTAAGGCTGGCTCAGCGCTCCAGGACCGGATCCCATCTGTTATCCTAATGTTCACATTCCTGCATCCTCTCCTGTCTCTCTGAGACGCTGTCACAGTAACGCCTTATTACATCTGGCATGGCGTCTCCCGCGGCCTCCGCCGCCGTCCCTGAGCTTCTGCATGCAGAGTGTCAGAGTGGCGATTACGTCAGCCGCGGCCTCCGCTGTGTCCGCGTGGTTGGATGTGCACTTGTCAGCCTGGCGTCTCCTGTCTCCAGTGGCCGGCGCCGCCATTACTGTTTTCATTACCACATGGATTACAAACCAAACTTCCCTCCAAGTGTCTGCATGGGCGCAGCCATCTTGGATTCTGTCAGCTGATCATTTCCTCCAATCTGTTGTCAGTATTGTTAATCTGCATAAGTGCCTAGCCAATCCCTTCCTTGCTGCAGGTATAAATACACTGTGCCTGAGCAAGGAAGGCGTCAGTGCTTTGGTTGTCAAACCTAGTTCCTGTTTGTCTCTCTCCTGTGATTGTCTTCCAGGTTCCAGCTCCTGTCTCAAGACTTCCACCATAGAGACCCGCACCAGCATTCCACCTGCGGTGTAGCCTGACTCTCCAATCCATTGTGGATTCATCTGTTTCCAGCTACAACATTACCTGCTTCCAGCTCAGCTTCCAGCAGAGTACAGCTTCCCTTAAAGGGCCGGTGTCCTTTCTACACTTTACCACTCTCCACCGGTATTATTATTTCTCCGCTCTCAAGTTCTACATTTCAGTTCATATTTCATCACTCCCAAGTTCATTTATTATTTAACTGGTTCCAGCCAGTATCCACTCCGTGCTAACAACAGTCTGGTTCCAGCCAGTATCCACAGCAGCTGTTTTATCTTCAGCAACCCAGCTTTTCCTGGAACACCAGCTGGCACAATCCTGGGTTATCTCCATTGCTACAGTCGGGCCTGGTAAGGACTTTCCATCTAGAAGATCATAAGAACTATCTCACACTACCAGTGCCCTGTGGCTCCTGCCATCCTGTAGTACCCAGGAACTGTATTTATTCTTTGCTGACTTTTACGTTTTCTTTTACTGCTGCTGTGTTGCGGAGTTGTCATAATAAACATCATTGACTTTTATCCAAGTTGTCGTGGTCACGCCTTCGGGCAGTTATTATTCATGTTACTTACATGTCCAGGGGTCTGATACAACCTCCCAGGTTCCGGTACATCTCAGCCCCTACAACTGAGGCTGCCTCCCGTCAGCTCAGGCCCTCAGTTGTGACAGACCTGAGTTTGTACCAGTTTCTGAATTGCTGCCTGCCAAGTCATACCTGCTTTTGGAGAAGCTGGTAAGCCTGATTTGAAGAATCTGGGAGGTGGGAGTTCCTGAAACTCCAATCTGTATCCCTGGGCGATAAGGTTTTTGACCCAGGGATCCTGGCATGATGTTGCCCAAACGTGACTGAAGTAACGTAACCGGGCTTCCACCTGCCTGTCTTCCAGGCAGTGCGGTCCACTGTCATGCTGAAGGCTTTGAGGAAGCAGAACCGAGGTCTGTTCCTCAGAACCTGCAGCTGCTGGTTTTCTGGGTTTACAAATATTGCCTTTAAAGGCTGTAGAAGAACCTTTGGATTTGCCTTTAAATTTCGCTGTCCGAAAGGACTGCAGAGTTGGAGCAGATTAGGTTTTTCTAGCTGGGGGTGCTGTGGAAGAAAGGTATATAGACTTACCCGCCGTAGCCTTGGATATCCACGTATCCAGTTAATCTCCAAAAAGGGCCTCACCTGTGAATGGTAGGGTTTCCACGCCTTTCCTGGAATCTGCATCCGCAGTCCACTGGCTTAGCCATAAGCCCCTGCGTGCTGACACTGCCATGGCAGTGGTGCGGCCGTTGAGCAAACCAATTTCCTTTATGGCCTCCACCATAAAGTTAGCAGAGTCCTGAATATGCTGTAGGAGTAAAATTATCTCCCCCCTGGGTAAGGAATCTAACCCGTCAATTAGGTTACCTGACCATTTAGCAATGGCCCTAGTGATCCATGCACAAGCAATAGTAGGTCTCTGGGCCACCCCAGCAGCAGTGTATAAGGATTTGAGAGTGGTCTCAATCTTGCGGTCAGCCGTGTCCTTTAAGGATGCTGCCCCAGGAACAGGTAAGACTATCTTACGTGACAACCTAGATACCGATGCTTCCACAATCAGCAGGTTTTCCCATTTCTTTCTATTCTCCATAGGAAAGGGAAAAGATGTTATTAACCTTTTAGGGATCTGAAACTTCTTGTAAGGATTATCACAAGTTTCCTCAAACAGGGCATTCAATTCCTTTGATGCTGAAAAAGTAGCCGAGGATTTCTTTTTTACATTAAAATAAGATCTCTCCTCTACCCAGTGGCTTAACTACTGCTCCCGCAACCCTCGCGGTGGCTTGGGGGCGAGGGGCTGCGGGGGCGCCACTGACAGAACAGATTGACATGCGGACGAGCGTCCGCATGTCAATCTGCGGTCTCCTCTCCCTCCCTCCGCTGCTGCCTCCTGTGTTGGAGGGACACGGAGCGCACATCACGCGCCCCCCTGTGTCCCTCCTGGCTCTCCCCCGGCCGGTCTAAGAAAGGAAGTGCCGTTCGTGAGCTCTGATTGGCTCACGAACCGGCACTTCCTTTATTAGACCGGCCGGGGGAGAGCCAGGAGGGACACTGGAGAGGCGCGCTATGCGCTCCGTGTCCCTCCAACACAAGGGAGGGGGGGGAAGCAGGCACTGGGGGGGCATATACCTGGCACTGGGGGGGCATATACCTGGCACTGGGGGCATATACCTGGCACTGGGGGGGGCATATACCTGGCACTGGGGCATATACCTGGCACTGGGGGGGAATATCTGGCACTGGGGGCATATACCTGGCACTGGGGGGGAATATCTGGCACTGGGGGCATATACCTGGCACTGTGGGGGAAGATCTGGCACTGGGGGCATATACCTGGCACTGGGGGGGGGGGGGAATATCTGGCACTGGGGGCATATACCTGGCACTGGGGGGAATATCTGGCACTGGGGGCATATACCTGGCACTGGGGGGGAATATCTGGCACTGGGGGGGAAGCAGGCACTGTGGGGGAATATCTGGCACTGGGGGGGGGCATATACCTGGCACTGGGGGCATATACCTGGCACTGTGGGGGAAGATCTGGCACTGGGGGCATATACCTGGCACTGTGGGGGAATATCTGGCACTGGGGGCATATACCTGGCACTGTGGGGGAATATTTGGCACTGGGGGGAGCAGGCACTGAGGGGGCATATGTGGCACTGTGGGGGAATATCTGGCACTGGGGGCATATACCTGGCACTGTGGGGGAATATCTGGCACTGGGTGCATATACCTGGCACTGTGGGGGAATATCTGGCACTGGGGGCATATGTGGCACTGGGAGCACGGCCCTAGCAACAAGCACTACCCCCTAGCAACGAGCATGACACCCAGTGCATGAAACCCCTGGCAACGAGCATGACACCCTGAGCATGAAAACCCCTGGCACCGTGCATGGAACCAAGAGCATGAAACCCCTGGCAACGAGCAGGTAATTTAAAAGTAATTGGAAGCCTTACTGTAGAACTTAATGTGTAATGGGCATTACGGTGTGTGGTATACTATATCATGGGCATTGTGTGGTATGTGGTATAATGTCTCAGGGTCACTGCAGTGTTTGGCATAATGTATCACGGACATTGCGGTGTGTGTCATAATGTGTCAGGCATTACGGTGTGTTGTATACTATATCACGGGCATTGTGGTATGTGGTATAATGTCTCAGGATCATTGCGGTGTGTGTCATACTGTGTCACAGACATTGTATGTGCTATAATGTATCAGGGGCATTGCAGTGTGTAGCATAATGTATAACTGGCATTGCGATTCCTGTCATAATGTGTCACAGGCATTACGGTGTGTGGCATAATGTGTCGGGGGCATTACAGTGTGTGCATATTGTGTCATGTGCATTATTGTGTGTGGAATAATGTCTAAGGGCCATTGTAGTGTGTGGCATAATGTATACTGGGCATTACTATAAGGAGGAAAAATGACAAATAATGTAAGGGGCATGAATCAGGATTATTTTTCTTTCCTGTGGTGGCTAACGTCTGGGCGTGCAGGTTGCAAAACTGGGGTATAAGGTAGTCTTTTCCTGCAATACCACGCCCCTTTACGCGAAGCCACGCCCATTTCAACGAAGCCACACACCCTTTTTGGCCACACACCCTTTACTAGTGCCAATTATGGGGGGTATGGGGGGGGGGGGGGGCGCCAAAGGATTTTTTGGCTTGGGGGAGAAAAATTTCTAGTTACGCCACTGCCTCTACCTCCGCTACCTTGTCAGGAATGTGCAGGACATCCCTAATAGCTTCTATCAGGTCCTGTATTCCATGTGACAGGACCGCATCCCCCCACTCGCATCCACTTCACCTTCGTCTGTGCCTGACGTATCGTCATCAGTATCAGCCTGCATGAGCTGGGCCAGAGTACACTTTTGTGGGCACATGGTAGGGGTCTGAGATGCTGGTATGGGAACTGAGGGGGTCATTCCAACCCGTTCGCACGCAGCGATTCATTGCTGTGGTGCGAACTGGTTGGAAATGCACATGCTCGGTGCCCGCAATGCGCACGCGCATCGTTGCCATTGCCAGGCAATGACCAGAAGAAAGAAGAAAGTGATCGCTAGCGCGATCGCAAGAAGATTGACAGCGGGGAGGCATTCCGGGGCGGATACTCACCGTTTTCCGGATATGGAGATCTGAATGCAGGCGTGTCCAGGCATTTGGAGGGCGGTTGTCTGACGTGAATTCCAGGACGTTCATCGCTGGATCCATCGCATAGGGTGAGTAAATGCAGGGCTGTTCTTGTTCTGCACAAAACTTTTTTAGCACAGCAGGGCTGCACAAGCGATCGCAGTCATGCAATGCTAAAATACACTTCCCCATAGACGGCGTCTTGTTGATCGCACGAGCAGCAAAAAGTTGCTACGTGCGATCAACTCGGAATGACCCCCTGAATCTCTATTTATGAGATTATCTATAGACTGTCTTAAGTATTGCGTTTCTTTCTCAGTATGGGCTAATTTAGTAGAAATATTAGATATCATCCCCTTACTGGAATCCAACCATGGGGGTTCTGACCCACTAGCCTGAGAATGTGTACTACTCTGGGTACATGGTAGCGAGTTTCCTGGGGAGGACAGACACTCTGCTGTGCAGGAAACACAGTCCCTGGACATAGCAACGGGAAGGGACACACACACACCCACACACAGAAGGTGAAAACACAGTGTAACCCACACAGAGCCCGCAGGGAGACACAGAAAATGGAGCCAGTCACACCGCGACCTTCTAGCCAAGTAAACTTAGCTGGGTCGCCACATTAAGTCCCTTAAGAGGGCTTAGTATTCTACAACACTCCCCCCCCTTCTAAGACCCCCTGGTACTGCTTAGGAGATGTGGAGTCTTTGTGGAGGAGCTACGCTTCCCTGTGATGTGTAAGCTGCAGAGGGAAAATGGCGCTGATGAGCTGCTGGATCCGCTCATAGTGAAGCCCCGCCAGTGTAATGGCGCGCGGCTTCCCTTTTTTATTTATACTGGCCTGAGGTTTGTGGTTTGCTTAACAGAGGATTAGAACCCTTGTGAAGCTATTTGCTAGTGTGGGTATTTATTGTTGGCTCAGCGCGCCCCTCACAGCGGGACACACTCACAGCATGTCCTCCTGAGCCCCCGGAGCGCAGCCTGCATGTCAGCGCTGCGCTCCTACCCTTGTGCCGCCGTTACCGCCGGCAAACTGCTAACCGGGACGCCGGCGTTCTACTCACCACTATACTTTCTTCTGGCTCTGTTAGGTTTGGTGGCGTGCTGCGGGAGGGTACGCTCGCCGTGGTGGTACTTGCGAATGACTCCCTCAGGAGCTCAGTGTCCTGTCAGCGGAGAAATGGGACCATTAACTCTTTAGGAAGTTGGGCCATTCTCCCACCTAAGTCCCACTAAGCAGGCATACTGGTGTCACCCAGCAGTGCCTGTATAATAACAAACAGAAAATAAAAGTAGAAAACTCTTCAGGAGCTTCACTAAGCGTGACCGGCTCCTCCGGGCACATTTTCTAAACTGAGTCTGGTAGGAGGGGCATAGAGGGAGGAGCCAGTGTATACTAATGATTTCTTAAAGTGCCCAAGGCTCCTAGTAGACCCGTCTATACCCATGGTACTAATGTGGACCCCAGTATCCTCTAGGACGTAAGAGAAAAATGCTTATACTCTGGTATGCTGTGATTCAAGAAAGTTTGGGAACCACTGGTATAGTGTAAGCAAAGGCGTAGCTACCATAGGTGCAGGGAGTGCATCTGCTATGGGGCCCAGCGCTGAGAGGGGCCACCTTCCCTGTCATAGTTACATGTGTTATATACATTTTTCACCATTGGGTGGTGCATAGAGGCCTGTGCAATATATCTAGTAATGACTCTGGACCTGCTCATTGTAATGTGGTATAAACTGGAGGGCGTTATATAATGTTACATAATATAAACTGGGGCACCGTAATGTGACATAAATTGAAATGGGGACACTGCATGTTATAATGTGAATTAGGAGTACTGTGTTGCATAATGTGTACTGGCAGCCATACAATGTGACATAATGTGAACTAGGGCACTACTGTGGTACATAAAATTAACTAGGGGACTATTATGGGACATCAAATTAACAAATGCTGCCGAGAGGTGTCTCTAGAAGCACTGGGACAGGGGCTCCTTCAAAATGTTGCTATGGAGCCCATAAGTTTCTGGCTACGGCCCTGAATATAAGCATGCACTAATTAAGAAATTCCTACTATTACAATGTAAATGCTTATTCCATACACAAAGTTATAATGTACATTTCTTGCATGCATCCTATTTTCACACCCTTTCCACATTATTTTAGTATCACTTAATTGTGTTAAAGGGCTTTTGGAGCAATTTTCATGAAATACTGCTCCAAACCCTTTAATTGTCCTTTTTTTTAGTAACCCACACAACATTCCCCATACTTAGAATGGTCTGGGCTGGGCCGAATTTACAAAAAAAAAAAAAAATTGTGCAAAAAAATTAGGCTGGCAAAATCACAGGGCAGCCTTCTGCCCAGCTTTCTCTGCCCCCCGGCAGTATCAGCTCTGTGTATCTGATGCAGCGGAGGGGGTATTCACAACGGGGGAGATCGACCCGACGGTGGAGATGTCGGTGGTGGCGGCACATGCCTAGCAGGACATCAGGGTATTTCCCCAAAAATACCCTGATGATGCTGCGGACAGGCATCACAGGGACAGAGCTTTCTCACAAGCTTTGTCCCTGCATGCTGGCCGTGCGATGTAATCAGTTATCGCAGTGCGGATTCGGGTGATTTTATCACCTCACATCCGCACCTGTTAGGGTCTCCTGCTCTGTGCTGCCACGTCGTCATGGCAACCGGGAGACAAGTGCTAGCGGAGTAACCTGAGCGTAGCTGATACTCCGGTTCGGATCTTTTGCTGTGCAGTGGTTACAGGCTCTGTGCACGGCAGGGGATCCGGTGCTGGTTTTTGTGCTCACAGTCTGTGAGGTCTGAGTGGGGCGTGGACAGCACCTGCTATATAAACCCTCTTCTCAGGTTAGGCAGATGTTGCTGAATCTTTGTTGGTTAGTCAGTTCCTGAAAGCTAGCTAGTACTGTGTAAACTTTGTATTTGTTTGTTGCTTACTGCAAATAGGCCTTGGGATTTGGTATTACACTCTGCCAATCCAGACCTAGCAGTAAGACTGGAGTCAGTCGTTTAACCTGCTGGGGTTCTTTTGCTACTCTGTGGACCTAGCAAGTTTGCGGCTGTATTCTCAGACTTGCCTGCCAAAATCCTTTCTCACTGTGCAAGGCGTTCAGGTGTCAGTTTAGTGGCAGTAAGCTGAACCAGTGCACTGCAAGTGAGGACTAGGATTGTGGAGACTCTCCTTGTGTCTATTATTCCATCTCTGACCAAGGAGTTTACTGCCACACCCGTTGGTAACCCTTTAGGGTTTTGCTGTTGCCCTTAGCAACAGCATTTCGGGTTCTCTACGTATTAAATCACTACATCTCGCTTCTTTCCATCTGAGCATTCCTAATACTAGGGAGACACCCAGTTTCTTAGCCTTTGGGCTTCTCTGTTCACTTTGTGTTTATTTTGTTACCCTATCACCTTCTGTGTATGTAATGTCATATTCCCCAGTCTGTCTGTGAGTTCATTTGTTTTGCATCCCTCACCGTTCAGACACCAGTACATTCCTGCTGGCACTGGTGTGCATAACATATTCAGCAGCCTAATACTCCTGTTGAAATTTTGTGGGAATATGGAGCATACCCCTCAAAATACTTTGCAACAGGTGGTCGATCAGGTGCAGGTCCTGACTCGACAATTTAATGATTTGTCCATTAAAATGCACACCTCGCAGGCCGCTAGCGGAGCTCCCGCAGCAGCAGTACTTTCAGGGGTTAAGGAGCCGAAAGTAAATCTCCCGGATCGTTTTTCTGGAGATCGCTCGCAGTTCTTTTGTTTCAAGGAGAGCTGCAAGCTATATTTCCAGCTTAGGCCTCAGTCTTCTGGGTCGGAGATTCAGCGGGTGGGCATAGTCATTTCCTTGCTACAAGGAGACCCACAGGTCTGGGCATATGGGTTGCAGCCTGACTGTCCGTCGCTTAAAAGTGTTGATGCTTTTTTTACGGCACTGGGCATGTTGTGTGATGACCCTGACAAGACGGCCTCAGCCGAGGCTCAGATTTCGATCCTTAAGCAAGGGCGAAGGCCAGTTGAGGTTTATTGTACGGAGTTTCGGAGGTTGGCCCATGATACCCAGTGGAATGACCCAGCCCTGAGACACCAGTACCGAAGAGGTCTTTCTAACCAGTTAAAAGACCAACTGGTACAATATCCCTTGCCTGATAGCTTGGATCAGCTCATGCAGTTATCCATTCGGGTGGATAGACGGTTGAGAGAGCGCAGGCTTGAAAGGGAGACCGAGGTTTCCTTCTTTCCCAAGGGAACCTCAGACTCTGAGGAATTTTCAGAGGAGCCTATGCAGATTGGGGCTACACGCCTCTCCTCGCGTGAGAAGACGCGGAGGAGACAGCAGGGGTTATGTTTGTACTGTGGGAATAAAGGTCATGTGGTAGTATCATGCCCAGAAAAGTCGGAAAACTTCAGGGCCTGAGGGTGATGGGAAATATCCTGTCAGGTCAGAAGTCGGAATTTCCCAAGAAGACTTTTATCATTCCGGTGACCTTGAAGATCCTCGGTCAAACTGTCAAGACTGAGGCCTTTGTGGACAGTGGGGCCGACGGGGTTTTTATGGACCGCCAATTCGCCCTGAAACACTCTGTTCCCTTAGTACCCTTGGCATCAGAAATTGAGATTTGTGGGTTAAACGGGGAACCATTATCCCAGGGTAAAATTACCTCTTGCACTAGCCAGATTTCTTTGTTTATTGGAGCCACACACTCTGAAAAATTGTCCTTTTATGTGACTGTCTGTACTTTTGCCCCATTGGTGTTGGGGTTACCCTGGTTAAGGGCCCACAATCCTCAATTTGACTGGGTCTCTGGGGAGATTCTTAGTTGGGGTACTGATTGTTTCAGGAGTTGCTTGAGCCTTCCAGTCAGGCTTTCGCAGCTAAGTTTGCCAGGATTGCCAGGATGTTATGCAGATTTTGCGGACGTGTTCTCCAAAAGAGTTGCAGAGGTACTACCTCCCCATCGCCCCTATGACTGTGCCATTGATTTGTTGCCGAATGCTAAGCTTCCCAAGAGCAGGTTGTACTCCCTGTCACGTCCTGAGACTCAGGCTATGGCAGAGTACATTCAGGAGAACTTGGCTAAGGGATTTATCAGACCTTCACAGTCTCCAGTTGGGTCGGGGTTCTTCTTCGTGGGTAAAAAGGACGGTTCGTTGTGACCCTGCATCGACTTCAGGGAATTGAACCGTATCACGATTAAAAACTCATACCCACTGCCTCTCATTTCGGTCTTGTTTGACCAGCTTCGTACTGCCTCCATTTTTTCTAAGATTGACTTACGCGGTGCGTACAATCTAATCCGAATAAGAGAGGGGGATGAATGGAAGACTGCCTTTAATACCCACTCAGGGCATTATGAATATTTGGTGATGCCTTTTGGGCTCTGTAATGCCCCGGCAGTCTTCCAGGACTTCATGAACGATGTGCTCAGGGAATATTTGGTTAGATTCTTAGTTGTATACTTAGATGACATCCTAATCTTCTCCCATTCCCTGGAGGAACATCGGAAGCATGTACGCTTAGTCCTCCAGAAACTCAGAGACCACCGGCTTGGGGCGAAGCTGGAGAAGTGCGAATTTGAAGTTCAGCAAATCGCATTTCTAGGATATATTATCTCCCCAGAAGGTTTCCAAATGGAGGGTTCCAAGGTACAGGCAGTCCTGGATTGGTTGCAGCCCACTAGTTTGAAGGCGCTTCAGCGTTTTCTGGGCTTTGCGAATTTTTATAGACGATTTATCGCTGGATTTTCGTCTATAGTGGCGCCCTTGGTGGCACTCACTAAGAAAGGGGCGGATGTTGCTCACTGGTCTTGTGAGGCCAAAGCGGTTTTTGCCCGTCTCAAAAGGGCATTTGTCTCGGCCAAGGTGCTGCGACACCCAGATCCAGAGCGTCCTTTTGTGGTGGAGGTGGATGCCTCTGATATGGGTATTGGGGCAGTGCTCTCTCAGATGGGGGTGTCTGATAATCGCCTTCATCCCTGTGCTTACTTTTCCCGTAAATTTTCGCCTGCCGAGATGAATTATGACGTGGGTAACCGGGAATTGTTGGCTATTAAGGATGCACTCGAGGAGTGGAGACACTGGCTTGAGGGGGCTAAGTTTGTGGTCTCAATTCTCACCGACCATAAGAATTTGGCATATTTAGAGTCAGCGAAGCGCCTCAATGCCAGGCAGGCACGATGGGCTTTGTTTTTCGCTCGCTTTAAATTTTTGATAACATATCGCCCTGGGTCAAAAAACATCAAGGCTGATGCGCTCTCGCAGAGTTTTGCTCCAATCCAGGAGACCACCGAGGAGCCATTGCCCATTGTGTCCCCATCATGTATTAAAGTGGGCATTACCCAGGACCTCTTGTCATTAGTCCTTAGAGCACAGGAGCAGGCTCCTCCAGACCTTCCGGTAGGTCTTTTGTTTGTGCCTCCTAGGTTAAGACAGCGAGTGTTCCTGGAATTCCATGCCAAAAAGTCGGCAGGTCACCCGGGTATTGCCAGAACTCGGGAGTTGCTATCTAGGGCGGTGTGGTGGCCCTCGGTGGCTAGGGATGTGGATCAGTGGGTTCGGGCATGTGACATCTGTGCCCGAAATAAGACTCCTAGAGGGGTTCCTGTTGGCCCATTACATCCACTCTCTATTCCATCTAAGCCATGGACCCACATTTCAATGGATTTTGTGGTGGACTTGCCCAAATCCTCGGGGATGACAGCCATCTGGGTTGTCGTTGACAGGTTTTCGAAGATGGCGCACTTCGTTCCATTGGTTGGGCTGCCATCGGCCAGACGCCTGTCTGAATTATTTATGCTGCATGTTGTGCGCCTCCACGGGTTGCCACTTGATGTGGTCTCTGACCGCGGATCCCAGTTTGTGGCCAAATTCTGAAGGGCATTTTGTTCCGATCTCCAGATTTCTGTCAGCTTGTCGTCAGGCTACCATCCGCAGTCTAATGGGCAGACTGAAAGGGTGAACCAGTCCTTGGAGCAGTTCCTCAGGTGTTATGTCTCCAAGTGTCAGACTGACTGGGTTGCTCATCTGTCAATGGCGGAGTTTGCCTATAACAACGCGGCTCACTCTGCTACAGGGATCTCTCCCTTCCTTTGTGTGTATGGGCATCATCCTAAGGCCAATTCTTTTGACCCCCTGGATTCCACGCCTGGTGGTTCCTCTGTGGTTTCGGTCCTTAGAGGTATTTGGAGGAAAGTGAAGAAAGCCCTTGTGTCTGTGTCATTAGTGACCAAAAGGGTTTTTGATAAGCGGAAAAGACCCTGCAGCTTCAAATTAGGAGACTTCGTCTGGTTGTCTACCAAGAATTTGAAGTTGAGACAGCCATCTCATAAGTTAGGCCCCCGGTTCATCGGTCCTTATAAGATCACTAGGGTTATCAATCCGGTGGCATTTCAATTAGATCTACCCCGTTCTTTGGGTATCAATAAAACATTTCATTGTTCCCTTTTAAAACGGGCGATTAGTAATCCTTCTTCCAGTGGAAGACCTTCCCCTCTTCTGATACGTGGCCAGAGGGAGTTTGTTGTTGAAAGGATTCTTGACTCCAAGATGGTTCAGGGTCGGCTGTCATTTTTGGTGCACTGGAAGGGGTATGGCCCTGAGGAGCGGTCGTGGGTGCGCAGTTGTGATCTTCATGCCCCCAGACTGTTACGCTCTTTCTTCTCGCAGTTCCCCGATAAACCCGGTGGTAGGGGTTCTTTGACCCCTCGTCAGAGGGGGGGTACTGTTAGGGTCTCCTGCTCTGTGCTGCCACGTCGTCATGGCAACCGGGAGACAATTGCTAGCGGAGTAACCTGAGCGTAGCTGATACTCCGGTTCGGGTCTTTTGCTGTGCAGTGGTTACAGGCTCTGTGCACGGCAGGGGATCCGGTGCTGGTTTTTGTGCTCACAGTCTGTGAGGTCTGAGTGGGGCGTGGACAGCACCTGCTATATAAACCCTCTTCTCAGGTTAGGCAGATGCTGCTGAATCTTTGTTGGTTAGTCAGTTCCTGAAAGCTAGCTAGTACTGTGTAAACTTTGTATTTGTTTGTTGCTTACTGCAAATAGGCCTTGGGATTTAGTATTACACTCTGCCAATCCAGACCTAGCAGTAAGACTGGAGTCAGTCGTTTAACCTGCTGGGGTTCTTTTGCTACTCTGTGAACCTAGCAAGTTTGCGGCTGTATTCTCAGACTTGCCTGCCAAAATCCTTTCTCACTGTGCAAGGTGTTCAGGTGTCAGTTTAGTGGCAGTAAGCTGAACCAGTGCACTGCAAGTGAGGACTAGGATTGTGGAGACTCTCCTTGTGTCTATTATTCCATCTCTGACCAAGGAGTTTACTGCCACACCCGTTGGTAACCCTTTAGGGTGTTGCTGTTGCCCTTAGCAACAGCATTTCGGGTTCTCTACGTATTAAATCACTACATCTCGCTTCTTTCCATCTGAGCATTCCTAATACTAGGGAGACACCCAGTTTCTTAGCCTTTGGGCTTCTCTGTTCACTTTGTGTTTATTTTGTTACCCTATCACCTTCTGTGTATGTAATGTCATATTCCCCAGTCTGTCTGTGAGTTCATTTGTTTTGCATCCCTCACCGTTCAGACACCAGTACATTCCTGCTGGCACTGGTGTGCATAACAGCACCCTTGGATGCAGATGGTGATAAATACGTAGGCCTCTTAATCTTTCTAGATTTGGGAGCCCAGTGGTATGGAGAATGGTACCTCTAATAACAAGGTCACAAGGGGATGTTGATAATAGAAGAGGCTCATCTAAGGATAAGGACCCATGGGATGATGTTAGTATGGCTGACTTTTCAAGTATTAATTGATTGGCTGTTCAAAGTGGTGGGGCCTCCACACACTTGGAACAGTTATAGTAGCTAAACTATAAAAGGGTTATTTGAAGAAACGTTGAGGTTATGTTTAAATACTGATGAGTTACTGGTATATCGTTGGACCCCCAACAGAAACCCTGTGACCATTGGGACCACTTGGGCTAAATTAAAAAATATGGGTTACTTGCTATTGTCATCTCAAGATGGGCCTCAGTTATCGCGTGAGCAACCTGGCTAAATTGGAGAGGACTGGAGGCCCTTTCACAAACTGGTGATTGCAATATCCTGAGTTAAACTAGGTAAACAGATGTACAATCATACTACAGATGCAATTTTACGTTCAACTGCACTACAGAAGTCCCAAACAAACTGCTGATACATATGTACACACCTTTACAGTCTAACTTGTGAGCCACAAACTCATCTTTCTAATACATCTGCTGAAACAACCAAAAAGTGGCTTTGCTGCTAGAGGAGCATAAGCAGAAACATCAGACAGAGCAGTCAAAAGTGTGTATGCACTTAAAATGTTGCCTGATATTATAGAAACATAGAAACATAGAATTTGACGGCAGATAAGAACCACTTGGCCCATCTAGTCTGCCCATTTTTTTTTCCTTTAGGTAATCGCAACCCTTTTTGAACCTTAATTCTTTATAAGGATATTCATATGCCTATCCCAAGCATGTTTAAATTGCTCTACAGTCTTAGCCTCTACCACCTCTGATGGGAGGCTATTCCACTTATCCACTACCCTTTCTGTGAAATAATTATACCAGCACATCTTATGATTACATACTTGCCTACTCTCCCAGAATGGCAGCCAGAATATTGGAAAGTATGTATGAATATTAGAAAGCCCATAAAACCTGATCTTCAGATGTCACCAGTTTCCTTAAGCTAAAACAGGAACGGAGGTGCGTACACACTGGAAAATATAGGGGTATATTCAATTATAGTCGAAAGCTGCCGTCTGTCGAAAAGACGTCAGTTTTCGATTTTTTTAGGTCGGTAGGGGTTCCGACCTATTCAATATAACCCAAAATTATTCGACAAGTCGAGGAATTCTACTTGTTGAAAAGCACGTGGATCGGCGGAATAGCTGCCGATCCGCGTGCTTCTGTCGAAAATGGGGCCAAAACCGACAGGTTTTGTCCCCCTTTTCGACCATCTCAATCCGTCTTTAAAAACAGTCGGATTGAGATGAGGGAGTCGAGAGGAGGAGAGGGGGGAGACCAGCGGAGAGACGGGGGAGAGCCGCTGGGAGACAGGGGAGAGCAGTGCTACAGCAGCGGCTATAGCAGCGTAGCCGGAGGATGTGTCACAGCCGCCGCTCACAGCAGCGTCCACCGGCTCCAGCAAGCGAGACCTCGCTTCCTGGAGCCAGGAGGACACTGCCGTGAGAGGCGGCTGTGACACATCCTCCGGCTACGCTGCTATAGCCGCTGCTGTAGCACTGCGCTCTCCCGTATGCCCGAGGCTCTCCCCCGTCTCAGCTCCCGCATCTCAATTTGACTTTTTTTAAAGTCGAATTGAGATGGCATTGAATAGCCCTTTGTCGGATCCATTCCGACAAATAAATGTCGGAATGGATCCGGTTGGGAATCAAAAGATCTGTCTGACTAATGTATAGAAGTGTACCCAATACTGAATGCAGGAGATACAGTACCTGTGATACCTCTAATAACACGGCCCCTATGTCCTGTACAAAATACCATATATAATGATAGATAGATCGATCGATCGATCGATCGATAGATAGATAGATAGAGAGATAGATAGATAGATAGATAGATAGATAGATAGATAGATAGATAGATAGATAGATAGATAGATAAAACCTTGAACTGGTTTTACTTTTATAATAAAAAAGTGATTTGTCATGGACAGCTTAAAGAAACAGAGAAGCAGCCAGAAGAATGCGTGCTTGGTGGAGAGTTTTGGCAGTGTTTACATAAAATATACCTGATTGCATTACAAATAATGTGAGGAATCCGCACTCACTCTCCAGTATGTGTGGCGATATTTAATGCTGAAAAGTTCCATAGGTTTTAAGCTGTGTATAATTGCTGGGTAAACCGCAGTATGTGTGCTGTACTGTATTACAAAACAGATGTTGTTAAATCAAACCAGAATCAAGCCTGGATTATTTAGATTTTACATTATTTATTAGTTTAAAATAATTCTCTGAATCAGTGCCCATGGTATCAGCAACGGCCAAGGTCATAAACGTATTAAGATAGAAGCATTACAGTACTGCTGTGAAAAAAAAATATTGGGTCCTCACTTGAAGCTACAAGCTTCTACCAGATTTAAAGGAACTTTCATGTGCCGTTACTGTGTAGCATTGAGTAGTATCAGAGAAAAAGCACAAGATGGTTATTGAGATTTTCTGGTCGATGTTGATGTTATGCCCCATAGTAGTTCCTTAGTTGATGTTATGCCCCACATTAGTGCCCTAGCTGATAGTACTGTATGCCCCATAGTAGTGCCCTAGTTGATGTTATTCCCCACAGTAGTGCCCTAGTTGATGTTATGCCGCATAGTAGTTCCCTAGTTGATGTTGTGCCCCACAGTAGTGCTCTAGTTGATGTTATGCCCCACAGTAGTGCCCTAGTTGATGTTATGCCCCATAGTAGTTCCCTAGTTGATGTTGTGCCCCACAGTAGTGCTCTAGTTGATGTTATGCCCCATAGTAGTGTCCTGGTTTATGTTATGTCCAACAGTAGTGCCCTAGTTGATGTTATGTCCCACAGTAGTGGCCTAGTTGATGTTATGCCCCACCGTAGTGCCCTTGTTGATGTTATGCCCCACAGTAGTGCCCTTGTTGATGTTATGCCCCACCGTGGTGCCCTTGTTGATGTTATGCCCCACAGTAGTGCCCTAGTTGATGTTATGCCCCATAGTAGTGCCCTAGTTGATGTTATGCCCCATAGTAGTTCCCTAGTTAATGTTATGCCCCACAGTAGTACTCTAGTTGATGTTATGCCCCACAGTAGTGTCCTGGTTTATTCTATGTCCAACAGTAGTTGATGTTATGTCCCACTGTAGTGCCCTTGTTGATGTTATGCCCCCCGTAGTGCCCTGGTTAATTTTGGTCTTTAAATTTTCACCTTACAATATTTGTGATGGTGACACTTCAAGTGCTCCATTCCTGTTGGCAGCTTTTGAATATTACAGAACAGCCCCACATCTGCATGGCATCAAACTTGAGAAGATTGCAATTTACAGTGATTGTAGGAGAGGAGGGTGGGAGGATCAGCCAACACCAACCTGCGGGGGATACATTCTAACGCATGAGATTCCACTTTGAATGGAAACCCTCTTAATTTTGGCTCACTACCCCTTTCTAGTGCAGCCCTAATCTTGGATCTTAATTTCTTCTCTTCAGCCTATTTCACAAAGGCTGTAATAATGCACGGTGGTGCAGGAGATGGATCATATCAGTGAGGAGCATTATGGAGAGACAGAGACCGCCACATATATATAACCTAGTCCTGTGGCTGCTCCTCCATCCCCCTGCCTCATGCCTTGAACATCTATGCTTTGCTTACATACTCCCATCAGGCTACCTCCTACTTGCTTGCACCTCATGTTATCTGTCTGTCGCCCCTTCCCACTAGTTTGTTAGCTCTTCAGCGTAGGGCCTCCTTTCCTCTTGTTGTCAAAGCCCTCTTCTCGACACAATTCACTCGCAGCTTTCTCCTACTCAGTGACCATTTTTACCCGCTTTTTCTCCTGATGGTAAAGGCTCATCTCTCTCTATGGCCGCTGGCCCCAAGTAGTACGATGATTACTCCCTCGCTACTTACATCTTAGCTGTATTATGTTTTGAGAATTGTGGTGCTCTTTGTTATCTGTACTCTTTTTGTTTTTTATTTACTGTAATGCTAAGTTTTGTCTTCCTGTGCTGTCCTTTGTACAGCGCTGTGAAACACTTGTGGCACCTTATAAATAAAATGTAATAATAATAATAATAATAATAATAATAAATGAGCGCTGACAAGTCCCTGTTGGTAGACAGCTATATGACCTGGATCCTGTGCTCCCTATCCTTCTGGATGGCACCACCTGCATCCACTATAGCTAAGCCCATGACAACTAGCACAGATTAATGAGCAAAAGCCTAATTACGAGATACATTTGTTTTGAAACATAACATTTCAAAATAAATGAACAACTATGAATGAATGAATATCCCTTTTAATAAACAGACCAAATTACTCATACCTCCCAACTTTGTAGATGATAGGGTCAGGTTGCTTGTGCAGCGTAGCCGCGTGACGTCCGAAAAAGGGACGTGGCTTGTTGTTATAGGGGCACGGCCTCAGCACAGTGGGCGCGGGTGAGCGTCACGGACCCGGTTTTTAGGCATTTTGGGGGCGTGCCCAGCCCTCCCTGAGAGCTGGGCAGCCCCCTGACCCCCTCCAAGCATTGAGTAGATGCCGTGCATGTGCACACGGCATCTATTCAGAGATTACTCGCTGCTTTGCAGAGCAGAGCAGCGGGTGATCAAAGCCTCCCCAACTGTCCCTTCTTCCCCCCCGCGGGACCCTGCAACCCATGGGAGGGACAGCGGGACAGTGTCCGAATAGCTGGGAGGTATGATTTACTGTATCACAATTACCCTTGACATTACAATTGTAGTATTCACATTTATTAAATACCTCCCTCAATCCTCAAATACATCTCACATTATTATTATTATTAAATTTAATTTATAATGCGCCACAAGTGTTTTGCAGCGCCGTACAAAGGCCAGTACAGGGAGACAAAACTTAACATTACAATAAATAAATAAATAAATAACAAAAATAGAGTACAAATAACAAAGAGCACCACAATTCTCAAGACATAATACAGCTAAGATGTAAGTAGTGATGGAGTAATCATCATACTACTTGGGGCTGGTGGCCATAGCTAGAGATGAGCCTTTACCAGCAGGAGAAAAAGCAGGTAAAGATGGTTGCTGAGTAGGAGAGGACTGTGAGTGAAATGTGTCGAGAAGTGGGTTTTGACAACAAGAGGAAAGAGGGCCCTGCTCTGAGGAGTTAACAGGTGCAAGCAGGCTGGAGGTAGCCTGATGTCAGGGTGTAAGCAAAGCAGAGATGGTCAAGGCATGAGGCAGGGGGATGGAGGAGCAGCCTCAGGCTAGGTTATGCATCGGAAGGGTACACTTTGATGAATAGGTGGGTTTTCAGTGCCCGTTTGAAGCTTTGCAAGGTAGCCTTTGCTCAATACTTTGTTGATGCACCTTTGCAGCAATTACAGCCTCAAGTCTTTTTGAATATGATGCCACAAGCTTGGCACACCTATCTTTGGGCAGTTTCGCCCATTCCTCTTTGAAGCATCTTTTCAAGCTCCATCAGGCAGGTTGGGAAACGTCGGTGCACAGACATTTTCAGATCTCTCCAGAAATTATCAATCGGATTCAAGTCTGGGCTCTGGCTGGGCCACTTCAGGACATTTACAGAGTTGTTCTGCAGCCACTCCTTTGATATCTTGGCTGTGTGCTTAGGGTCCTTGTCCTGCTGAACGATGAACCATCGATCCAGGTTTTCATCCAGGATGTCTCTGTACATTGCTGCATTCATCTTTCCCTCTATCCTGACTAGTCTCCCAGTTCCTGCCACTGAAAAACATTCCCACAGCATGATGCTGCCACCACCATGCTTCACTGTAGGGATGGTATTGGCCTGGTGATGAGCGGTGCTTGGTTTTCTCCAAACATGACGCCTGGCATTCACGCCAAAGAGTTCAATCTTTGTCTCATCAGACCAGAGAATTTTGTTTCTCATGGTCTGAGAGTCCTTCAGGTGCATTTTGTCAAACTCCAGGCAGGCTGCCATGTGCTTTTTACTAAGGAGTGGCTTCCGTCTGACCACTCTACCATAAAGGCCTGATTGGTGGATTGCTGCAGAGATGGTTGTCCTTCTGGAAGGTTCTCCTCTATCCACAGAGGAATACTGTAGCTCTGACAGAGTGACCATCGGGTTCTTGGTCACCTCCCTGACTAGGTCCCTCCTCACCCGATCGCTCAGTTTAGACGATCGGCCACCTCTAGAAGAGCCTTGGTGGTTCCGAACTTCTTCCATTTATGGGTGATGGAGGCCACTGTGCTCATTGGGACCTTCAAAGCAGCAGATATTTTTCTGTATCCTTCCCCAGATTTGTGCCTCGAGACAATCCTGTCTCGGAGGTCTACAGACAATTCCCTTGACTTCATGCTAGGTTTGTGCTCAGACATGCACTGTCAAGTGTGGGACCTTATATACACAGGTGTGTGCCTTTCCAAATCATGTCGAATCAACTGAATTTACCACAGGTGGACTCCATTTAAGCTGTAGGAACATCTCAAGGATGATCAGTGGAAACGGGATCCACCTGAGGTCTAGTTTGATCTTCATGGTAAAGGCTGTGAATACTTATGTATATGTGATTTCTTAGTTTTTTTATTTCTAATAAATTAGCAAAAAAAAACCAAAAAAACTTTTTTCACGTTGTTATTATGGGGTATTGTGTGTAGAATTTTCAGGGAAAAAATTAATTCATTCCATCTTGGAATAAGGCTGTAACATAACAAAATGTGGAAAAAGTGAAGCGCTGTTAATACTTTCCGGGTGCACTGTATATTAATAGGCAGACACACACAGAAGGGAAAAGAGAGGAGGAACAGTTCAGAACAATGGCCCTCATTCCGAGTTGTTCGCTCGCAAGCTGCTTTTAGCAGCTTTACACACGCTAAGCCGCCGCCTACTGGGAGTGAATCTTAGCTTCTTAAAATTGCGAACGAAAGATTCTCAAAATTGTGATTACACACCTCTTAGCAGTTTCTGAGTAGCTTCAAACTTACTCGGCATCTGCGATCAGTTCAGTGCTTGTCGTTCCTGGTTTGACGTCACAAACACACCCAGCGTTCGCCCAGACACTCCTCCGTTTCTCCAGCCACTCCCGCGTTTTTCCCAGAAACGGTAGCGTTTTTTCACACACTCCCATAAAACGGCCAGTTTCCGCCCAGAAACACCCACTTCCTGTCAATCACATTACGATCACCAGAACGAAGAAAAAACCGTGAGTAAAATTCCTAACTGCATAGCAAATTTACTTGGCGCAGTCGCACTGCGGACATTGCGCATGCGCACTAAGCGGAAAATCGCTGCGATGCGAAAAAATTTACAGAGCGAACAACTCGGAATGAGGGCCAATCTGTGGAACCATACATACTTGACTACCCCTTTCCCAGGAAATGGAATCTCCCTGCCACATTACACAGTATATGGATAAAGCACACCCTACAGTAAACTATATGGATATTGCAAGTCACTGGGGAGTTACAGTATGTTACTATATAAAATAGGCCGATTGCTAGTTTACAAGTAGCAGAAATCTGAGGTGACTTCTACTATCAATAATAATAGTAGGGGCAGCATTATTCCACATTTAATGCCACATTTTTCCTAATGACCACTGAAGTAAAAAAGTACTGACATTGAAACTCACTGTTTACACTGATTGTTTTTGTAGAGTAGTTATACAGTATGTTACCGTCACTTTTCAGTTATAATAAAATACTTTATAATTTAATGCACACTAATTCCATTGCTTGCTCACATAGGGGGTCATTCAGACCCGATCGCACGCCAGCTTTTTTTGCAGCGGTGCGATCGGGCCTGAACTGCGCATGCACCACAAAGCGCAGGTGCATTGGCCGGCGGTGGAGGGAATCGCCGGACAGCGATGGAATCTACAAAGAAAGCGGTCGCACCGGCGATCGCAAGAAGATTGACAGAGGCCATTTGTGGGTGTCAACTGACCATTTCTTTTGAGTGTCCAGAAAAACGCAGGCGTGCCCAGCCGTTTGGAGGGTGGGTTCCTGACATCAGCTCCTGGCCGGATCATCGCAGCGGCTGAGTAAGTCCTGAGCTGTGCAGAGACTGCACAAGCGATCGCACCCCTGCACAGCGATTACCCCCTCCCCCTATAGGTGGCAACTACCTGATCGCAGCACTGCAAAAAACCGCCTGCGTGCGATCAGGTCTCAATCACACCCATAATTCATCTAATGGAGCAGTAGAGAAGAGTATTTATATAAAGCATTCTTCAGATTGTCTTGTCATTCTGTGATAGTGTCTATGGGGCATATTTATCAGATATTCCCTGAAAACATGCATTTCCATTAATGTATAGTATGTGGTAACTGCAAATATTAATATTCCCTGAATGTATCTGCTGAGGTCGCAGCAGATATAGGAGCCCCTGTCTCTGGATGTGATTTTTGGTAAATGCCAGCAATCTGTAATTTGTTTTTGTTTTTTGCCAGAAAGCAATAAGAGGAGGAGGATGGGAGAGATAGTAGAGGTGGAGGTAGCATAAGGGACCAATGGGAATCACTTAGGCCTCAGTGAAAACCAACCAGCTATAGGAAATTTATGAAAGTGCCAAACATGCAGAATTGTATATTTGCTCATCTCTGAGTATAAATGCAGCTGGTGGGGAATGGTAAAGTGTGCGTTTCCACAGTATCCACACAGCCATGAATGTGGGTGAAACCTACAGTACATGTACAGTTGTGCTTTCAAACACTAAGAAGTGGGTGGCAGCTTGAAATACACTTGTCGGACAAATAGGCGCACCAGGGCAAATGAAACGCAATGCACAACCATGGGCTGATTAAGATGTAATGCAGAGCCATGCTTTTTGTCGATGGTAACTGACCCTGATTGAGAGTACTTGGCAGTGCAAAGTAACGTCCTATTGAATGTAATTCTGCAATATGGAATTGTAATCACTTCTGGTCTGACTGGAATGTTCGGAATTTCTCATTATATAAAAGAGCCGCAGGAATACATTTACACACATTACCTCAAGTTCAACTTTACTTTTCCAGGAAACATTTATTTAAACTTGTGAGAAATATTAATAATTCAGTGTAAATTGTTTGTGAATGAAAAATAATTCTGACTAAAAATGATGTGCCAGAAAATGTTCTAATAAGCACTAGTGATGAGCGGGTTCGGTTCCTCGGAATCCGAACCCCCCCGAACTTCAGCCTTTTTACACGGATCCGAGGCAGACTCGGATCTTCCCGCCTTGCTCGGCTAACCCGAGCGCGCCCGAACGTCATCATCCCGCTGTCGGATTCTCGCGAGGCTCAGATTCTATCGCGAGACTCGGATTCTATATAAGGAGCCGCGCGTCGCCGCCATTTTCACACGTGCATTGAGATTCATAGGGAGAGGACGTGGCTGGCGTCCTCTCCATTTAGATTAGAAGAGAGAGAGTGAGAGTGAGACACTTGATTTACTGGAGCTTAGGAGTACTCAGAGAGTGCAGAGTTTACTAGTGACTGACCAGTGACCACCAGTGCAGTTTTATTATATTATTATTTATATAATCCGTTCTCTGCCTGAAAAAAAACGATACACAGTGACACAGTAACAGTATACCATATCTGTGCTCAGCCTCAGTGTGCTGCATCATCTATGTATATCTGACTGTGCTGAGTGCTCAGTGCTCACACAGCTTAATTGTGGGGGAGACTGGGGAGCAGTAGCAGGAGTACATATTATTTAACAGTGCACACTTTTGCTGCCAGAGTGCCACTGCCAGTGTGACTGACCAGTGACCACTGTCTGACCACCAGTATGTTGTGATTGTCTGCCTGAAAAAGTTAAACACTCGTCGTGTGGTGTTTTTATTCTATAAACGCATTCTGCTGACAGTGTCCAGCAGGTCCGTCATTAATTATATAATATATACCTGTCCGGCTGCAGTAGTGATATATATATATTTTTTATATCATTATCATCCAGTCTATATTAGCAGCAGACGCAGTACGGTAGTCCACGGCTGTAGCTACCTCTGTGTCAGCAGTCGCTCGTCCATCCATAATTGTATACCACCTACCTGTGGTGTTTTTTTTTTTTCTATCTTCTTGATACTACTAGTAGCTTACTTTAGGAGTCTGCAGTGCTGCTGACAGTGTCCAGCAGGTCCGTCATTATATAATATATACCTGTCCGGCTGCAGTAGTGATATATATATATTTTTTATATCATTATCATCCAGTCTATATTAGCAGCAGACGCAGTACGGTAGTCCACGGCTGTAGCTACCTCTGTGTCGGCAGTCGCTCGTCCATCCATAATTGTATACCACCTACCTGTGGTGTTTTTTTTTTCTTCTATCTTCTTGATACTACTAGTAGCTTACTTTAGGAGTCTGCAGTGCTGCTGACAGTGTCCAGCAGGTCCGTCATTATATAATATATACCTGTCCGGCTGCAGTAGTGATATATATACATTTTTTATATCATTATCATCCAGTCTATATTAGCAGCAGACGCAGTACGGTAGTCCACGGCTGTAGCTACCTCTGTGTCGGCAGTCGCTCGTCCATCCATAATTGTATACCACCTACCTGTGGTGTTTTTTTTTTTCTATCTTCTTGATACTACTAGTAGCTTACTTTAGGAGTCTGCAGTGCTGCTGACAGTGTCCAGCAGGTCCGTCATTATATAATATATACCTGTCCGGCTGCAGTAGTGATATATATATATTTTTTATATCATTATCATCCAGTCTACATTAGCAGCAGACGCAGTACGGTAGTCCACGGCTGTAGCTACCTCTGTGTCGGCAGTCGCTCGTCCATCCATAATTGTATACCACCTACCTGTGGTGTTTTTTTTTTTTCTATCTTCTTGATACTACTAGTAGCTTACTTTAGGAGTCTGCAGTGCTGCTGACAGTGTCCAGCAGGTCCGTCATTATATAATATATACCTGTCCGGCTGCAGTAGTGATATATATATATATATATTTTTTTATATCATTATCATCCAGTCTATATTAGCAGCAGACGCAGTACGGTAGTCCACGGCTGTAGCTACCTCTGTGTCGGCAGTCGCTCGTCCATCCATAAGTATACTAGTATCCATCCATCTCCATTGTTTACCTGAGGTGCCTTTTAGTTGTGCCTATTAAAATATGGAGAACAAAAATGTTGAGGTTCCAAAAATAGGGAAAGATCAAGATCGACTTCCTCCTCGTGCTGAAGCTGCTGCCACTAGTCATGGCCGAGACGATGAAATGCCAGCAACGTCGTCTGCCAAGGCCGATGCCCAATGTCATAGTACAGAGCATGTAAAATCCAAAACACCAAATATCAGTAAAAAAAGGACTCAAAAATCTAAAATAAAATTGTCAGAGGAGAAGCGTGAACTTGCCAATATGCCATTTACCACACGGAGTGGCAAGGAACGGCTGAGGCCCTGGCCTATGTTCATGGCTAGTGGTTCAGCTTCACATGAGGATGGAAGCACTCAGCCTCTCGCTAGAAAAATGAAAAGACTCAAGCTGGCAAAAGCACAGCAAAGAACTGTGCGTTCTTCGAAATCACAAATCCACAAGGAGAGTCCAATTGTGTCGTTTGCGATGCCTGACCTTCCCAACACTGGACGTGAAGAGCATGCGCCTTCCACCATTTGCACGCCCCCTGCAAGTGCTGGAAGGAGCACCCGCAGTCCAGTTCCTGATAGTCAGATTGAAGATGTCAGTGTTGAAGTACACCAGGATGAGGAGGATATGGGTGTTGCTGGCGCTGGGGAGGAAATTGACCAGGAGGATTCTGATGGTGAGGTGGTTTGTTTAAGTCAGGCACCCGGGGAGACACCTGTTGTCCGTGGGAGGAATAGGGCCATTGACATGCCTGGTGAAAATACCAAAAAAATCAGCTTTTCGGTGTGGAAGTATTTCAACAGAAATGCGGACAACATTTGTCAAGCCGTGTGTTGCCTTTGTCAAGCTGTAATAAGTAGGGGTAAGGACGTTAACCACCTCGGAACATCCTCCCTTATACGTCACCTGCAGCGCATTCATCATAAGTCAGTGACAAGTTCAAAAACTTTGGGCGACAGCGGAAGCAGTCCACTGACCAGTAAATCCCTTCCTCTTGTAACCAAGCTCACGCAAACCACCCCACCAACTCCCTCAGTGTCAATTTCCTCCTTCCCCAGGAATGCCAATAGTCCTGCAGGCCATGTCACTGGCAATTCTGACAAGTCCTCTCCTGCCTGGGATTCCTCCGATGCATCCTTGCGTGTAACGCCTACTGCTGCTGGCGCTGCTGTTGTTGCTGCTGGGAGTCGATGGTCATCCCAGAGGGGAAGTCGTACTCGTAAGACCACTTTTACTACTTCCACCAAGCAATTGACTGTCCAACAGTCCTTTGCGAGGAAGATGAAATATCACAGCAGTCATCCTGCTGCAAAGCGGATAACTGAGGCCTTGGCATCCTGGGCGGTGAGAAACGTGGTTCCGGTATCCATCATTACTGCAGAGGCAACTAGAGACTTGTTGGAGGTACTGTGTCCCCGGTACCAAATACCATCTAGGTTCCATTTCTCTAGGCAGGCGATACCGAAAATGTACACAGACCTCAGAAAAAGACTCACCAGTGTCCTAAAAAATGCAGTTGTACCCAATGTCCACTTAACCACGGACATGTGGACAAGTGGAGCAGGGCAGGGTCAGGACTATATGACTGTGACAGCCCACTGGGTAGATGTATGGACTCCCGCAGCAAGAACAGCAGCGGCGGCACCAGTAGCAGCATCTCGCAAACGCCAACTCTTTCCTAGGCAGGCTACGCTTTGTATCACCGCTTTCCAGAATACGCACACAGCTAAAAACCTCTTACGGCAACTGAGGAAGATCATCGCAGAATGGCTTACCCCAATTGGACTCTCCTGTGGATTTGTGGCATCGGACAACGCCAGCAATATTGTGTGTGCATTAAATATGGGCAAATTCCAGCACGTCCCATGTTTTGCACATACCTTGAATTTGGTGGTGCAGAATTATTTAAAAAACGAGAGGGGCGTGCAAGAGATGCTGTCGGTGGCCAGAAGAATTGCGGGACACTTTCGGCGTACAGGCACCACGTACAGAAGACTGGAGCACCACCAAAAACGCCTGAACCTGCCCTGCCATCATCTGAAGCAAGAAGTGGTAACGAGGTGGAATTCAACCCTCTATATGCT